>NC_057946.1:37579053-37604053 GCF_018555375.3 Anguilla rostrata | reverse complement strand
CGACCAGTTGCTCTGAGACTGGAAAGGTGAGCACTCACTCTGTGACTGGAAAGATGAGTGGTAGCTCTCTGACTGGAGAAGACAGGGGTCGCTCTGACTGGGAAGGTGAGCAGTTGCTCTGTGACTGGAAAGGTGATCAGTCGCTCTGTGACCAGAGAGGACAGCAGTCGCTCTGTGACTGGGAAGGTGAGCAGTCGCTCTGTGACTGGGAAGGTGAGCAGTGGCTCTGTGACTGGGAAGGTGAACAGTGGCTCTGTGACTGGGAAGGTGAACAGTCGCTCTGTGACTGGGAAGGTGAGCAGTCGCTCTGACTGGAAAGGACAGCGGTCGCTCTGTGTGAGGTGTGTATGTGGAGATCAAACGGCCGTGGCAGTGGCCTCTGGGAGAAAACAGAGTGAATTTTTTCCCCTGAAAGCCAAGCTGTTAACACAGCCTGCCTCAGAACACGGCACCCCCTCAGAGGAGCACAAACAGGGGTGCGGGCACTCAAGATCCCCCCTTGTTTAGTGGCTGCAGTGTGATGCAAATCAGCCATAAAAAGCCAGGCCTCTTTTCTGCTGCTCCATCAGCCTCTTAAGGCATAAACACACACGTCTTTGAATGTCAGAAAAACAATTTAAAAAGAGAGCAGAGTGGGGGGGGGGGGGAGTTGGAGCGGACGTACACACGCCTAATCCGTCAGCCAAAAACCGCACGGACGAACCAGGGGGAGGCGCTAACATGAAAGAGGCAAAGTGGTGAAAGAAGAAAAGAAGTCTTTGAGCGACTCTCCGCTCTCGAGGACCGCTTGGTTCAGCGTCGTACGTCTTCTGTCCTCTTACTGTGCGTGAGACCCCACCTCCCCCAGTGATACAATGCTGCCGTCGTTGTTCAGAGCTATTAAGCCCTATTTTTGCACGGCCACTCCAACGAGGCCCAGGTGCGCCTGCGTTTTAGCAATCTCCGGTAATGAAGTTCCATCGGGCTGAGTAGTCGCGAGCGGTCGCTAAGGGCCTCGGGAGGCTAAGAGGGCCTTTTAACGCGATCGTGTCTGGTGACGGGTGACACGCTCCCGAAAAAGCCCCTCAGGGCTCCAGATGTTCTCGCGCTGGGACTCTTTGCAAATAGCCTTAGCCCGTTTCCAAACCAGCGCAATTAGATTTGCCATGTGAACATTCGCGTGTGTCTACATACATAGGTTCAGTACAGGCGTGTATGTATTTATAAGATTTCAGCACTGATTATTTATCTAAATCTGACATCCGTTATTTTGTTCATGTTCAGTAATTCTGCAATAGATGTAACGAAGTATTACTTTCAGTAGTGCAAATAAAACTGACACACAGTGACGGTGTTGCTGCTCATAATAATAATAATAATAACAATAATAAAGCCTAATAATCATAATAATAATAATAACAACAACAACAACAACAATAATATAATAATAATAATAATAATAATAATAATCACTATATGATACAATAATAGAAATAATCTAACTCTCATGCTGAGAGGAGGTTTTAAGGCTCGTTTGCTGTTGTTTTCTAAGCGCCTTTGATGCTCTGTCCAGTACAGAAACCTAGTTACAGTGTGTGGCTCCTTCCAGACTTGCCGTTTGCTCTCTATAATCTTCTGTAAGGAGATCAGACTGACTTGTTGATGTTGGATTACGCGTAGCCGCCACATCGTCTCTACCGATGAAAACAAGTCTGACGAAGAGCGTTGCCCCTGGATATGTAAGCTACTGTATATCTACAAAAACACTTTCGTCAGTAAAAAACGGCTTTTGAGATAACGACGATAAACAATAAACACACGCGCAAACAAGTTGGCAGGCGCGCGGGGTACACGGCTAGGGCACATTTGTCCCTATCCTCTTTTGAGTTATCGAGGTGAATCTCAAATCGGGAATATATGACGATATTCAATCTCCACCTCTTAGTTTCTGGACTGGGGATTGGTTGGCGAGGAGGCCTTCTGCCCCGAAAGCCGTAGCATCCTGAGCAGTTCCGTGCATGCGGAGGCAAAGAAACGACGAGGGAAGCGTAATGATGACGTTTTGGGGACGTGCTGTGAAAACTGTTTGAAATCTTATGACTTGTAATTTCTTATTTTCTATACCTAAAGCGTTACACCAATTTAGGTTGCAAGAGTTCACGTGCTTCTATTTTTTGTATTAAATTATGAATTTATCATAATTGCAGATGGCTGTTTTGTGTTAAAATAAATAAATATCCACAAATTTCCGTGACGACTCAGGTGTGGTTTTGACAGTCCACAACCACTACTAGACTTTTCGGTGTTTAAGTACTGGTAGCACTTGCACGTGCTATTTCCAATAAGGACACTTTGTATTATCATTGTGGCTGGGCTGGTGCACCAGGTTAGACATTACTCCTCAAGAAAAAGTAACATTTTTTTTCTAATGACTCTGTGCTGTGACGTAACATACCATGAGGATGGGTAATAAGACTCGTTGCAAAAGTGATTGTGACAGGTAGTGGTGGGAGGAGCTATCGTGTGTTGCCAGAGACTACGTGCCTTGAACCAATCATAGTGTTTCGTCAGTAGGTTGGCATCTGTTTGCATGCTGATATCTTCAGCGATTTTATGGCCTGTTAAAATTTGTTAATTTTAGCTTTCACCAAATTTACTTGGCATTAAAATGGCTGATGTCCTTAGAAGCACTTATTTTCGAAATGCATTAATGTTCTAGTTTAGTTCTAAAAGCGTTTTGCTGTGACAGCATTTTTGTTTTCAAATGATTCAATAATAAATATACGGTGATTTAAGCCTATCCAGGGCCCATATCCAGCAATCTGGATTTTAAAAAAGACAGTCCAGGTGTGCCAATACAGGCATATTAGCATTTCTTACTCTGTTCAAAGAAAGTGTTCGAAACCGTTACTTTGACAGCTGCGCCTACACTACCAACAAAGCATCAGGCTAAGAATGGAATCTGCTGTGGATGTGCATTTGAAATAAATTTTCACATAAAAGTTAACCCGACGAATCAGAATAATAGACGGATAATTGATTAAATGATCTGTATTTCCATAATTGATGTATCCACAAGTGCTTCTTCAAATTCAGTGCATTCATGAACGTAAAACAACAATTCTAAATTTGCTCAAGAATTTGACAAGGCAGGCTTCTCTGCACTTCGGGGAGTACAATTAAGTCCATCCTTGCTTTACAGTTTTGAACCCTGTTCGGTGATGCCATGTCTTTACGACCTCGGAAGGTCTCGGTGGAGAGAACGCATGTCAAATACACAAATAACTGTCAGACTTAACGGGTTGAATTTATTCATTAAATACTGAAATTGACCGACACACAGCCAAGAACAGAAGTAAAGAAAGCCTGTCTGGGCCCATATGAGTTCCACTATACATATATATATATATATATATATATATATATATATATATATATATATATATATATATATATATATACAGTGCCATGAAGTATCTAAGATATTGAAGATGTCCACACGACGTTGTGAAAAAATATCTCTATACATCATATAATATTTTGAGGTTATTTCACTCAGGAGTAGGGTCAAAAAACATTTTGAAGATATCCAAAATAGAACCATATATAGTAAATGGAACCCTTATGAAGAGCCCGGAAGTCTCAACTCGACCAATCGCCTTTTCAGTCACAGTGCTGCAGCTCCGCGTCTCGTGTGTTTGCGGTGCAGTGGGGTGACGTCCTTCCTTAGAGCACGACCTCACTAATAAACTGTAGGATAAAACTCATCAATAAACAGTGTCTTCCAGGGAATGTGCAAATTTAGGACCCTAAAACGTGCATTATGTTACATTTTTAAACACAGTTTTCAGTTAGTTTGCCGTGGTTCTAGGAGCACGAGTAGCCTACTAAACACTTAGTTCAGTCAATTTAAGTTTAAAAATGAAAAACGTATGAAGGAAATTAGGATGAGAAAAGTTGTTCACGAAGCATTCCGAGATTTTCTATTGTTATTTACAGCTCTTGCTACACTTTAACTGGTTAAAAAAATACTGACATCGTTTATGTTTTAAAACCCAGCATTTTGATTCCGTAACCTGAAAATATTACCGAGACATTTTATTTTTACAGTGTTATAGCACCTAAGATACTGAAGATGTCTAAGGTAAAATAAGATGTGAAAGTAAGCTGTGAAAAAATGTCTCTGTACATCATATTATGATATGACGGAACCCACCAGTCTGGTTTCAAAACATTTTGAAAATATCTCAGACACTACATTATACTTATGACTATCCGCTGACTATAAAAAACTAGAGCATCTAGATTTTTTTTTTTTGAATTTAATACAATATAACAAGCAAGCTCTGTCCTTTTAGTGATAACTAAAGGGTTTGTGAGTAGCGTTTCAAAACAAAAAAAAGACAATTATTGTCAGACTATACCAAGGAGTGAGAACTGTTTCAATTCCACAATAACAGCAAAAACTACTACAGAATTTAAAAATGTAAATTGATTACTGCAAAAAATTTAATGGCACGCAAAAATAGATAGTTTACAATATTACATTATATGGAGAGATATATTATTCCAGATGCAATAACCATCGGATTCATTTGAGCTTACTTTTTTTTTTTTAACTTTTTTTTATTAATAGATTGGTTGGAGTGTCTTTTGGTGATCAAATAAAGGTTGACTGAAGATTATCAGTTATTGTACCTTCGTAGCCCATTTAAGCACAAAAAAGTGAGTTTTTTTTTTCGTTCAACACTTCATTGAATTACAAAAGAAAAACTCTAACTAGTGCAAACAATGGAGTTGTCTAATGAACAATTGTTGCTATTGTTGAAGGCTTCTCGGGAATTGACAATAGAGGAAAGAGAGAATGAAATCTAATGACAACAATGTCCCGACGCTGGATTGCCCAGTGCGCTATTGTATACGATGAAAGATGGACACGTGTACCGCTAGATGGATATGGGGGCTTGATTTGAAGACAAGGAGAACTACACAGTGCACACGCCTACGGCATCGTGCGCAGAAACTCCCCATTCAGGACCCTGGACAGAGCAGAGCTTTCGCGACGCTGCATCCTGCTCGACTCTTCACTTTTGTTATGCTAAAACGGGCACCAGTGGCGGCTCGAGGTCAGCTGACGCGGTTAATTGTCAGTAGTCCCTCAACCTCTCCCCTCCGCTAATCTGCAGAGCTGGCCAGACAGTTGCGGCGTTCTGAAAGTTGTCAGAATACCACTGAGCAGGGAAAGACCAAAACGCGTCTTTTTCATTTCCTGAGCTCAGCGTTCCACTCAATTTGCTGCGTTTGTTTGGATTTCTCTGTGTGAGACTGCGTGTGCGCGAGGCATTTGAGGGTTTTTTTTTTTATTATTATTTAATTTGCCTGCGTTGTATGTAACCAGTATTAACTATCGAGAGTTTTTGAAAACGTATTTTACTGTAATTTCATCCAGTCTCATCGGCCACTTTGGAATTTTTTTGCTCATTTGAAGTGACACAGAAGTCGAAATGTTGCTCGAACATCCAGGGTCGAATTGTCAAAACCACGGAAATTACTCCAGATATACCTCCAGCCAAGGTAAGAAATGTGTTGATACTTAAATTACCCAAAAATGATTGCTTTTGCGATTTATTCACGTGTATTTTTTTCCTCTCAAGGTAAGTCAGTATTCCGAGTCAATCCCATTGTGTTTAACAGCAGGACGTAATTTGCCGTGAAATGGTAGGTTACTAGCCTAGGCTACTGGACAAGCATAGGCACACCAGGGAATGCGCTACTTAAAAAGTCCACTGGTGCCTGGTGGTGACAAGGATATTTCGACCGGAAGGGAATGGAACGCTGGTACGTTACATTATCACATAGCTAGTTTCCTTTTTAGTTAATTGTCTTTTCCACGTATCGCGTCCAGTCGCAGCTTTATTTTATTTAGGCAACACCACACAAAAAGTAACTTGAATTTTCCTATATATATATATATATATATATATATATATATATATATATATATATATATATATATATATATGTATATATATAATTCATATAAACTCGGATATATTAAGCACTACTAATTAAATGTTTTGATTATATGGCCTAATTAAAATTGTCACTGATATTACTGGTTGTATGAGCTTGGACCAGCGTTTTATTTAACTCCTTGCAGCATGAGTAGAACTGCATGTTTCATAAACGCAGTTGGCCTGTTATGCTTTTGTTTACGTTTCTGCGTGTATCCAGTTCGCGGGAGACGTTATGAATACGTAATGGCTTGCATTGTTAACGAATGGTATGAACAGATGTTAAGCGCGAGCTGTCATTTCACACCATCACTCATTGCGGTAGCGGGGTACTCCCAACCCCCCAAAGAGACGCCGCAGAGCTGCTCGAGACGCACCGCCGCGCGACAGCCTGTTCGCCTGTAGTTCGCACGGCAGGAAACACTCAACAGGTTTCGAATTCCCACGACAGGTGTTGCACCTGAAGTTCACCTCTTATGTAGAGACGCAAAGAAGTAAAAATCACCAGCGAGAATACGCAAGTCCAAGAAGGGAATAATGTAAAGCACACTATTTGTGTCTGAGACGGCACTGGAAGACAGTAAAAAGCTCTAAAACAGCGGAACCCTACGTTGGTTGTAGGAGCGGTAGAATTTTAGAAATAATCTATTTTTTCCCCCAGGGAAGTCCTTCTGTTTGGTACAGCTTGGAAGTGCTTATTTGTCGCCAAGAACATTTATATTGCGGTCCTGAAAAAATGGACATTGTGTCGAAAAAAATGTAATTCAGTGTAACAACAAATATAACATCCATTAACGAAGGGATTCTATTTTAAATATGATCACAAGGCGTTTTTTATTTCATTGCTACATGTCTGAACGGAAATACATGTTTGGTTCATTTGTACGCTATATTATTTCGCTACTTTTTCAATTGATCTATTTTACAAAATATCGTTTATTTCTGCATTGTCAGTAATATGGGTATTACTCGTTAGTTAAAGCAATGTATTTCGTAGTCGGTTATGAACATGCATGTCAGTTATATTGTTTTCTGAAAATTTTCTTAAATTTCGTCTTAAATGTCATGATAAGTCCTGCGGTGAAGTCACTGTAAATCGTCCACATTATCTGAAAGACAGAAGCGTCGCCTGTTATCTTTCAGACCGAGAATAATGAGACATGCGATATTCTCAGGTCGACTTCTTTCAAAAATAAAAGCAAAACTTGTGATGATGATGCCGGTGATCGTGGTGGTGATAATCATATAGCTCTAATATTACGGATAATGTAACACACAAACACGATTTTAAAAGTACAATTATTGTTATTAATGTGTCATTTCTGTTGTTATAATAGCAATGTTACATGATTCTAGGCTACTGCTTTTAAACATTACGAAGGTAATCAATCACGGAGTTTAAAAAGTTGTGTACTTAATTGCAGCGCAGATGCCATGATACTGGATATACTTTAATGCAGACTATGAGAAAACAGGCCGTTTAAATCGTATGAGTTCATTTCAATTCACAACCCACAATGAGAGGGGTTTACCTCGCTCGTTATTTTGGTCATCAGCTTGTCTCAGTTCACCCCATTACTGTCTGCTGGCCCGTCAAACGTGGGCGATCAATATGACATAAAAATATTATTAAAGCTTGAAAGCAAGAAAGAACATATAGAAGCATGGTGCGCCTTTCACCAAAACGCGCTTCATATACTCTGAAAACGCAGGCGAATGGGGCATTGATTTTGAATTCATTAGAGAACGAGTCGCCGGTGGCACTACGGCTGATTTCCCTGGGCGCCGTTTTGCGCTAAAGATCGGTGTCAATAGAATTCATCTGGGTGTTGCCTCACTTAACATTTTATTGAGCAGCCCGGTCTCCACCAAAGCAAACAGTTGTCTTTTTGGAAGCCGCCACAGGCCATCGTGACGGCGTTTTGCTGTTAACCGCCTGGCGCTGGAAATCTTGGACGTGCAGCACGTTAATGCGTCTACCTCAAGAAAAACCGTAGGCAACTGGTCTAGAAGCCACACACACACACACACACAAAACATATATTTTAACATAATATATATATATATATATATATATATATATATATATATATTATGTATATGTATATATATATTATATATATATATATATATATTTTTTACATATATATATGTGTGTGTGTGTGTGTATATATATATATATAGTACATACTGTATACACTATCGCTTTGCCATAAAAAGAATGTATCAAAAAGTCCTATATTTTATATATATACATATATGTATATGTGTGTGTGTGTGTGTGTGTATCCTATCGTACATGAAAATTATCGTTTTGCCATAAAATAAATGTATTAATTATATATTAATTATATAAGTGTCTAGCACTTAAAAACCAGTACGAATTCTCCCTGAAAAACTGTGTATGTATATTTCTATTTTCTTATAGATAATAGCTTGTTTAAATTGTCACAATTGTCTGGTGGTGATTTAAGCTACATTTTGAAATAGTGCTCCAAAATATTTCAATGACATAAATTCGATAAAATACAAAATAGGTTAAACAAAAATATTCCACTATATTAATTGCAAATATGTGACTGACTGTTTTAACTTACTTTACACTCGTCAGTTCATGGAAAAAGAAAAAGCCTAAAAATCGCATTTGAATTTTTTACCATTTTGTTTGTTTCACCGTAGGTTTGTGATTTTATTGTACTTTTAAAGATAATGATTTAGAATCTTGTCACTGTCCGTTATTTGACCTCATTCTTTGTGTGGGGAAGAATTTTGTGGGGAGTTTCTACTAGGCACCGTAGTCCACCGGGGTGCGATGGTGCGAGATCTCATTTCACACCAAAAATATTTTCGCGCTTTATTTATTGAGTACAGGTTTGTTTATCCCCTGAAACTCGTTAGCAGTTTCTGTCAGTGAATCCTGGGTTCAACAACGATTTATCAATGCATTTGATAGCAATCTTCTTTTTAAAGGTGCAGTTTCCAAGTAAAGGTCAGTAAAGGGTCATTGATAATAGGTACATCCACTCATGGCAAGCACTTCAGCATACCTTGTCCACTGGTTGTTTCGTTTCTGAGATTAGCCTACTTTTTGTGTTTAATACATGTTTTGCAATATTTATCAATTTCCCTGCATAAAGACACCAGTTTGTTATAATATTGATTATTTTATACATATTTAGAGATCAAATGTAAAATTGTGGTTCTGCGTTGTCAGGACTTCGCAGACACTTTGGTCATTATAGGAAGGACAGCCTGTCCGAAGGAAATATTTCCCTCTGCGTGGTTAAGTCAATCTAGCCACAAAGTACACAACTGAGGCTATACCCTGATCGGTACATAACAGATCAATAACCTTAAATCCTCTTCATAAGAAATGTGTGCTCCCAACCTTTCTACCAAAACAGACAATTAAACAACATTAAAATATGACATACATTAATATACTGACTGAGCTAAATGGGTCACCAATAAGTTTTGTCAATTTTTGTCGCATTCTGGCGGTGTTGAAAGGGGACTTTGCAACAATATAAATTTTAAAATATAATTTGGCAGCCAGTTTTGGCCAGATAGACTTACAAAAGTGCCTTTAACATGGAAAAAAGACAGCACCAAGAGATAAATAAATATAATAATATAACAAAATAAGCGTCCAGATGCTGTCTCAAGTCCTGCAAAATGAGAGAGAGGAGCTTTGGTTTATTTCCAAATGGTGAGATCCCTTAAATGCTGTAAAATCTCACCATTGGAAACTGGTGACAAACGCTGGCAATCGTTTTACAATTTTATCAAAAGAGAGAATTTAACCAACCAAATTATTTTTGGATATTTAATCCAATTAATTGGCAAGCGACCTGGCACAAAACGTAAAATGTGCAATCTGAATGCGCTTGCAAATCAGACAAGTGTGTGCGTAGAGGACAGCCTCCGGGAAACTCTTTGGAATGAGACTGCCCTTAAAGTCAACATCCTCAACATCAGACAACTTACTCTTGTTCGCGTAAAAGTTGCGCAATTTAGGGCCCACGGGCTCCGGAGACTCCTTGGTGTTGGTACACCTCTTCACACGTCGAAGGCGATGTTATTCTATCTCTTGTAGCTTTAACAGTGCAGTCACCAGGGTAACCAGGCAGCGTAATCCACCTCTCAGCGCGTAGCACAAAGCACACTGCACAGCAAAGACAAGCGCACGAGACGAAGGCGGAATTCTGTTTTGCCTCCAAGAAATCTCGCGCACCCGGGTACCATAAATAATTAACAAACACCAGAGGATTATTATTTTTCCCCATTATTCTAAAAACGATACGATGAGAAATGGATGTTCTTAACGAACGGGACTCTCCGAAACGAGCGCCAGGCAACACGGAGATGCTGTTTGCTTTGCTCGCGCAGAATGAAGAACTACGCAAAGGTATCGTTTCCTGTCAAAGCTCCGCTCTGAATGAATATTATCTGTAATACAACTGCTTCTGCAAGGATATGGCAAATTCTCTTGGCCTAGGCTGCTCCCCCTCACCCTAGTCTTATCGCTCTTTTACTAGTTCTTTCGATGGACAAGTTTTACTGTTTGATAACTCAGTTTTAACTCTCAAGGGACAGACGCTGTGTCTGTCCGGAAACATGATTATATCGACTTCGGCGTATTTAAATAGCGGTGATGACATAGACCGATTTCGATTATGTCAGTTTGACAAACAGTAGAAACTTGGAGAGAAACAAATCCAGCGACAATGTATATCTATAACAATGTCTCTTTGGTTAAACGTTTTGCCGTTTGCTTCAAGTCACTATATTTGAAACACAATCGCTTGCCCAAAAGTCGCTATGGCGACAGTTCCCAGTTCTAGACCTTTCCTGTGATGCTTCTATATCCTATCTTTGTAATGCGGTGGATTATGGCTAGATCTGGACGTCCGAAGATTAGGACCAAAGAAGAGGAATCTGCAAAATTACATATGTCTTATCTTTCTTATTATAGCGTACACCACAAACGTTTCTCTTTCTTAGAAATACACTCCATTCGGATTTGGTTCCTGCAGGCAATTTGGACATCTTTTTTTCCGAAAAGAATGAATGCATTTAAATTTTTGTTTGCCTT
Source organism: Anguilla rostrata (assembly GCF_018555375.3). Lineage (NCBI taxonomy): Eukaryota > Metazoa > Chordata > Actinopteri > Anguilliformes > Anguillidae > Anguilla > Anguilla rostrata. Next base: position 37,592,965 of record NC_057946.1, on the reverse strand, counting down.
TTGGAACATCATTGGAATAATTGGAGATTATGGGCACTTTGATTTTACTTCAGGTATTAATTAGCAGGCTAGGATTTTAGCTATAGGCCGATAGTAAACTATTTGTCATAAGATTTATTTTTAAAATAAATACAATTATACGGGAATAACAAATATATTTTAAAATTGGTTGAAACAGCAGCGTAAATAGCACAAAAATGACTTTCGTCCGTGGGGCAAGGAAATTATATTCTAGTTTTACAGGCCCCTTTGAATAAATTATAAGCGTTTGGTGCACCTGTTCATGACGTTACTCCCTTGCTGTTTGTAGGTAGCTGGGAGAGCCGCTACATAAAACCGCTCGGTTCATTTTTTATTAAACCGCCACAAAACGAACAAAAGGAATGCGACTCCTTCCTCCAGTGAATCGCCAAGTGGACACCCTCATGAAATTATAATTGCGGTAAAGCCTGAAGTTGAATTCAAGTTAGTTTAGAAGGCATATATTGCTTAGCATATACATTCGGCCCTTTATATTCAAAAGGAATAATAACGTTAATTTCATGTTTAAATGTAGGACCTTTAATGGTGGATAGGCTACTTTATGAGAGAAGCTGGAAAGCGGATCATATGTTTTGTCTCGTTGACCTTTGCGGTGTCAAACCGCTTATCTTAAAATGAAATAGCCAGACTTCAACGACAATGACGAGAATGACCGGCTTGACCCGGACGTGCATTCGAACAAAGTTTCTCCAGAATTAGTTTCTCAGTGGACTTTTTTGAGTGGCGTGCTATTGTTTCAACGTAGGCAAATCTGAATGTCTGCATTATCAGGCCGATGAATTGTTTGTCGAATGAAACCCTATTGTAAAACAGATCTATGCATTTTCAGAACGACATATAATTTCCCAGATAGCGTCTTCGAGCATGTGAGCAGTTATTAGAAATACATATATAAGGTTCTGAAAAAATAAGGCTTGATTTGGCTTAGGCATAAGTTCCATGCAGTGCACGTTGTTTTCGCAAGCAGGCCTACCAATGTTAAGTTTGTACGAAACAAGTAGCCTTCGTACAGGTGCTACATGCAACAACGAGGGCAATTCCACGGGTTGCTTTCAGAACTTGCCCGTTAAACGATCCTTTTCGGTAGCTCGTCAGACCCCTTCGGTGTCATTGCTGGTACGCTATAAATGAATTGCCTTATACGCCCCGGGAATGCGTTGCGCGTCCTGGAAACGTATTGAAAAGAAAAACCTCATAAGAAGCATTTGTCCGGCAGTGATTGGTCAGTGGGACTTCCTTTCGCGCGGCTTGGCCGGTGCTGCGCGAGAGGGCAGTTTTATTAGGCCGTCTCTAAGTTTCTTGTCTGTGAACAAGCGGAGGCGTGCGTTCAGAAGCGCGTAGCGCGCCTCTCTTCAATTAGCTCCCAGAGGGATGGTCTTTGGACCGGAGAACCAAAAGAGGAGGCGACACATCTCTCGACTCGTGAGTGTGAAGTGGACGAGACACAGCCACCCTGGATTTAATATTGCTTTAAGATTTTAGGGGAGGACTTGCTGATCGCCATGCAAAGTAAGATATGTTCAGTTCAAGTAATTCGTTTATTGATAGATGGGAAATAGGGTTGTGGAGGGAGAACAGAATGAACAGAAGGCACAGTTTTCCGTCACATGCTGAAATTAAATTGAAAGATCAAACTTAGTGATTACTGGTCAGTTACTGGCCAGTATAGATGGTCTTATTATTGTAAATAAAACATGACACCCTGGCACACATGCGCATTAAATAGATGTCGGAAGCCAACACATAAACTCAGGACTGTATGTCGCGTGCCGGTTTATGATATGAGATGCGTGGTCGGTCGGATGTTTATTCCTATGGAATTTTAAACTACTGGTGTTTGTGATTCATTCGTTGCATTTCCGCATCTGTTCCCAATCCCTTTGTGCATTTATAAACGATTCTTAATGTGTAGCCTATATTGGCACGAGACAAGACCTGGAGTAATAAGAGGTTGTGTGTATGATTTCTATCTGAACATTACCTGCATTTTTGAAAAGTCTGAAGCACAGTGGCTTTTCACTATTTATGTCCTGCAGTAGTAGTGGTCGTATTACTACTACTACTACTAGTAGTAGTAGTAGTAGTAGTAGTAGTGGTAGCAAGAATACATTTTTGCGTATTTTTTTTAAGTATTTGCGTACACACATAGTTATTATAAGAATAAAAATAACAAGGTCGAGGGATTGTCAAAATGGCACAGGGGTGTCTTATTATTATTATTATTACTTGTAGAAGTAGTAGTATTGGAAGTAGTAGTCGTTTATTAAAAGTATTTGTAAATACTTGCATGCATACACACCTAATGACCAAATGATAATAAGAAGGTCGCGCGCAAGGATGATGATGATGATGTCGATGATGCTTATACTACTACTACAACTAATAATAATAATAATAATAATAATAATACTAATAAAATATAAAAAACAACAACAATTATTATTATTATTATTATTATTATTATTATTATTATTACTAAAGTCTAGCATGATTATGTGTGGCTCACCGTCCCTTTATGCCTTGAACGTTGGGAAGAAAACCACGTTAGGTTACTTTTTATTTCGTTTATCATAATTAAGTTACTGGTTACTATGTATATATATATAAAAAACCATAAAAGAGCATGCGTTTGTCATATTGTGAAATTACTTTTATAACAGACAGGCTGTTTATTCCTTTATAGGGCGTTCTGATATCTATGGTCACGTGTCACAACTCTCATCAATCAGTAATTAGGATTTAAGGCCAGCAAATCTCATCCAACCAACAATTTGGACACCCTTTTCAAACTTGATTTCAAAAATAGGATCCTAGAAGCATGTAGTATATGTGTAGTGCATACCATTTTTTAAATTATTTTTTCTTTGGATAGGCAGTTGCTCGTGAAAATATACATTTCCAGTTTTGCATTGCATTGAATCTTTTTTGTGGTCAGTCATCAATGATTTTGTGGTCAATGATCACTTAATGTCCCTGCTATAACGGTGTATATCTATTGGAATATTTTATCTTTTCCAGAAAATAAAGTAAATTGTATTTATTTATTTATTTATTCATCATTTATTAGTGTCATTGTTCTGACTATTTTGACCTTTACAGTTGTGTCTAATCAGCATTCAGGAGAAGCCAGAAACAGTATAACTGTTATTAGTAGACAAGTAAAGCATTCGTTACAACAGTTCACCATTTTATTTCGAGACAGTGCTTTTGGTTTGGTGTCTGACAATTAAACTTCTCCTAAAATGTATTTTGCGAAGCCTGCACGTGCCACTGCTGTAGAGTAAAACCTGGCAAAACTCCGCCAGTGTTACCAGGACTACAATACACTTAACTGCCAAATCCAAACAGCATATGCAACATATAAAAACTACCAATCACAATCACACACACACACACACACACACACACACGCAGTGTAACCTGCCACCAGCTGTGAATGTAAACGTAAATGTTTTTATGTTTGTGTATTTGTTCCTGTCGAACAGAAATCCCTGTTTGCGCGGGATGCAATCAGCACATCGTGGACCGTTTCATCCTCAAGGTGCTGGACCGCCACTGGCACAGCAAGTGTCTCAAATGCAGCGACTGCCAGTCTCAGCTCGCGGACAAGTGCTTCAGCAGGGGCGACAGCGTTTACTGCAAAGAAGACTTCTTTAAGTGAGTGTATTCTCCGCTACCGCGTTTTTGTCTCTTCTGATAATTAACCTGGTTAAAATAATTCGTGAAGAGAAGTATAAGCGTTTAGGTGACATATTTAAGTAGCCTTTCGTGTATAAGAGATTGCGAGTGTGAATTAATGCTGTGCCTTGTTAAATTGCTTAAATTTAGATGTATTTACTGGGTTATTGTTTTATTGCATGACTTTACAAAAGGACAGCCTGTTCATTTTAAGTAGCCAGCTCAGAATAAGCGCGTATTTTGAATCATGTATTAAGGTCGTATAAAACCATTTTCGCAGTATTCGTTGATATAGTTTATGAATAAGGTGGGGCAAATTAGTTTCTTCCACTCTGAACTTTTGTTTATGCTGATGATAAGATTGTGATGTCTGTAATTGTGTGTTTGCATCAATATATTTGATGTCGGGCCTATTGTTTCCAAAAGGAGATTTGGGACTAAATGCGCAGCCTGTCAACAAGGTATTCCACCGACCCAAGTCGTTCGAAGAGCGCAGGACTTCGTGTACCACCTCCACTGTTTCGCCTGCATAGTATGCAAACGGCAGCTAGCCACAGGCGACGAATACTATCTAATGGAGGACAGCAGGCTCGTGTGCAAGGCCGACTACGAGACCGCCAAGCAGAGAGGTGAGAACGCGCGCACCGCTGGAAGTTTCAATACTGACCCACAAGTATTTATTGTGTAGCTCACTTGGCTAGAACACAAATTCCATGTTCAATAATAATAATAATAATAATAATAAATTCTATGTGATGCGTCTTAAGCAACGATATTAACAAGCTATATTCAGTTACGGTACCAAGAACCGCCAATTCGGTGTCTTAATTCAGTGCATCTCCAAAGCACTATTTCCTAAATTTTAATCGGAAATTGCATGCGTTCTTGTAATTGTATGTGTTCTCAGCGGGCCTACATGGCGTGTTACTTTAATCTGCTGTCGTAGCTATAATGTAGATCTACATTTTAACAGGCTGGGGAATGTTTGCGTCTTTAAGACATAATTATTAGAGGTGTAGAAAACAACAGAATGGTATGTTTAGAACCGTAGGCCTACATTTCCTACATTTTCAATATGATTATAACAGAATGCAAATGTTCTTTGGAGCAGATCAATTAACAACGCTCTTGTGTATGCCAACCGTCACCTATGTAAAATACATGTATTGGTTTCTGAAAATATGACAGGATTTGTACAGTTCATTTCGGGTTTTTATTTTATTATTTTGTCATTTTTTTTATTTTTACAAATTAAACGATTTGGTTTTTCCACAATATGAATTGTATTTACAGAAATTGTAGATGCACGTAGCATTAAGGTGAGTGTGCTTTATGAGTGCATGCGAGCCGTATGGATTAAATGAAGATATGGGAGAATTAGTTGCTATGATTAATATCCGGTTCCGGGGGTTCCCCAAGTTTTCTGAGTGTTCGTAGTTTTATGAGGGGAAAAAGTGTTGCATCGTAAAACGCGGAACACTGTGAACCCTGTCCGTTTTGTTGGTATGAAATGCCATGATTGCTACGCGCATCTACTTAAAGACCGTGCAATTTAAACTTTTTTTATTTATTCAATAACCTTTCATCGAACAGTTGCTTTGAACTGTGAACTTAATCTGCGGGGTCAGCAGGTCAGCCATAAACACTTGACCCACCCGCGCTAATAACGCTGCAGCCAGCCTCCGAATCGATAGCGCGCTATAAGGGGCCCCATATATCGCAAATTCAAGTGCGTCTCCCGGAGAGAAATGGACGCTCCCCGGTCGAATACCTAATGTAACTTTGGCCGACAGTCAGCACATTCCGCGCGCTGATTAAACTGCAGTCAAGCTGCGATTCAGCCGGCCTGCTTCACAAAAAGGAGACCAAATCACCATCGGGATGCCATTTAGCCTTCCTCAGACTCGCCGGTGACTGAAGACTCACATTACTTACATTTCAGGCGGCACAGACGTAGCTATCTCCATCTTGCCAAACCTCTCTGCCTGTATGATAAAAAAATAAAAACCGCCATGTGCTTAAATATAGACATCCATCTTGGATGGTAGACACTAATAGACCTTTGTATTTTAAATCGTTAAATGGTTAACCCGTTTCTTTGAACGTGTTTCATGTATTGTTTGCATCATATTGTAAGCTGGTAGTAGTGATGTGCTAAACCAGGCTTTCGGTCGAACAGAAAATAATTTTAACATTTTTGATTCCATTAAATGCACATAATATTGCATGGGGAATACCGTGAAATGCAACATTGTTTTCAGCAGCAAAATATGATCTGAGCACAGGCTGTCAAATGTCATATCTGAAGTTAAAACTATAATTCCAAGCTTCAAAATAATAATTTTAAAAAATCTTAGACTAAAGCAAAGACAGACTGCTTCATTAGTAATCTCCCTTTTTATATTCACTCGTATGTGGATTTACAGTACACATCCAGATCGGCCTTACTCAACATCGTGAATTAACATACGTTTTCAGCAAAAACATACAAGTTTGTTTTTTGTTAACAAGAGGGCGCCATTACTTACGGGCGATGCCGTAACCGAAGTGGACACTGCTCTATGCGGCCATATGGTCGGGAAGACAGGCGGTACAATTTGGGGCCCACTGACTCAAAGTCATATCAAGCCCTTAAAACAACACGATCAAATCTGAAATTTCTGTAACTGTAAAAATAAATAAATAAATAAATAAAAACGGCTGTTTTATATTTTTTCATTTATTTTACGACCACAGAGGAAAGGCTGCTCAGTCAGCATTCTGGAATGCAAAACGCAACACGATAGGCAGCCCACACACTATTTTGATGTATTTTTTCTATCGTTCCTTCTAAGGTTATTTATGCTATTTTTCATTTGATTTAAAGTTGGTAGTAAAATAAGTCGGTCGTTCCCTGTGTGTGCTTGATTTGAACCGGGTCCTTTCTTTTTGGGCAGAACTACATGGTTTAAAGCATCGCACTGTATAGTCAAACTCCCTATATTATGTTTAAGCGATATTGCATAGGAATATTGCATGGATGATTAATAAATGTTTAAAATTCAATCTGTCCTTCCTGCTCCACATCAGCTACACATATGTAAATAAGAGATGCATTGGAGGTGACGCCGTAATAAAAAGCCGCTACAGCCAAGTTTATGTAAGGACGTGAAGGAAGTTGATGTATTTAACTTTGAACGAGGTTGAAGAGAAAATGTTACACCAACAGATTGTTCTTCCAGGACTGTACTTATCCACATTGTTTTCTCGACCTCCGAGTGAATGAAACGTCCTGCAATTTGGTTTCAGAGGCGGACTCCACGGCGAAAAGACCGCGCACCACCATCACTGCCAAGCAGTTGGAAACGCTGAAAAACGCTTACAACAACTCTCCCAAACCAGCGCGTCACGTGAGAGAGCAGCTGTCGTCGGAAACGGGCTTGGATATGAGAGTAGTCCAGGTAATACTTGCTGTATTCACGTATTTATTTGAATTTTCTCCAACGTCAACCGATTCCTTCATATTAAAACTAAGACATGAGCGGGTTATTGGGACGGTAAAAAGAAGCTGTCTTGCGCGCACGTGGGGGAGGGGGAGGTCTAATGGTTTTAATTTAAAGCCGCCGGGGAGCGTTAAATGAAGTCCCCACTTGAAAGTCAGTTCGGTGTGGACAAGCTCATTAGCAGTTCTAGGAGGGAAATGTTACGCACTGTCTATGGTTAGACCTATTCTGCGGCACGATGGTCATATATATTGTTTTATGTATTTGCAAGGACGCCATGGGAACAGGGAAGCCACCGCTCTCCCCATGCCCATTATTCATCCTGCTCTTAAGTGATTTGGAAAAAAAGTGGAATGTCGGCCTGATAGAGTCTCGTATTGCTTGGTTCAGCAAAATTACATGTAGCTTTGCGTGCACACTAATATTTGTCTATCATATTTGATCACAAAAGATCTGCCGCTAGCTGTTAGATATCCGTAGTGTAAGCAACAAACTGGGCATACAGTCCGAGTATTCAAAACGGCCCGTCTACGTTTTAAAGCCATGATTTACAATGTGCATAGGAGAGTGGCCGTGCTGAATTTAGAATAATTAAATCGACTGGACGGTAGTGGACTCGTGCGCGGGTACTATCGACGTTAACCCGTCTGTGCTGTGGGTTAAGGACAACTTCCCTCTGTCTGGAAGTTAATTATACCTGAAATAAATCTTTCGGTGGCCATGGTAGTTCTACCATTAATGTTCGGTCCCTGTGTTTCAATCTTCTCCGCCGAAAGAAAAAAGACTCGGGCCCGCTCTTTTGACAGTCTTAGAAAATGAATCATCCCTCAACATTAATGCATCTTAAATGATAATTAGAATCTTATATAGTCCGTACTTCTGTCCTTTTTTCAAAATTTGCAATATTTCAGTTAGCAACAGTCTGACAAGGATTTATTGCAAAGCTGCGTTACGGTGCTTTGACAGTATTCAGCACCAACGCATATGGACAGCACCACAGAATGACATTCTTCGCTCAGTTGGTTGAAAGGGCAAAGGAGTCTAGACTAGATCTTCGTCTCTACATTGCCCACTAAAGGGATTCTGGAATAACAAAAGTAAATATTAAATTTCCAACAGCGGATCCAAATCTTAACACTACACTTCTCGGGTCCTTAATCGTGTGTCTGGGTCAAACAATCGTTGTTTCCATAAGCTGATCCTCAGTTATGAGAGCTTATGAAGGATAAAGTGTTTAAACGCACATCCCCGTGACTCTCTCCGCAGGTGTGGTTCCAGAACAGGCGAGCAAAGGAGAAGAGGTTGAAAAAAGACGCGGGAAGGCAACGGTGGGGGCAGTACTTCCGCAACATGAAGCGATCGCGAGGCAGCTCCAAATCCGATAAGGACAGCATCAAGGAGGAAGGACTAGACAGTGACGCAGAGGTCTCCTTCACAGGTAATGCAGACCAGCAACATATAAGAAAGGGATACAATGTACAAGATACGTGACAACATTGAATAACAAAATGTTAATCTGGTGGAGCGCTTGTAAGTGTTTTTGTCAACTGGATGTAATACCACGACAATCCCGTTACTGTTTTTAATGAGGCTATAGTACAAACTCTTTTTCTTTGCTGCCATTTTGTTTTCTTTCAAAGTAATGGAATAAATATATATTAAATGCAAATGTTAGCGTTCATTTAATACTTAATTGAAAACATAGTGTAAGTAAAAAAAAAAACCCCACAAAGTAATTATGTTTAATCCAGGTTGTAGTGTCCATGACATTTAATACGGAATTTAATCACATTGGTATTGGAACCACCTCGTTTTGGAGAGCACTGTGTGCAGATTATGAGAGAGAAAAAAATGTGTCCTTTGGTGCAAAGAATTATTGAAAAGGTATATTACATATTGATTTGCTGCTACGTTTAAGATCATGAATAGCCTACCCAAAAATAGAGGTTCTGATTGGCAGTTGTTCTCTGAGTGGTGTGCACACCTGTTGTGATGCTGTAGAGTTGAGTATACTGTATAAGACTGCCATCAGCACACACCATTAAACTGATAATATGCCAAAATGGTGGAATCTTTTATTTTCATCTTAATAGAAAACATTTATTGTTGATATTTCCTGAATATATAGATTTTTTTTAAATGACAAAGCCATTTATTATTTTATTTCATTTTTATTTATTCTCAAAACACTTCGAGAAATTTAGTATGCATGAGGATATTTTCGAAAGGCCCCCCCCTGATTTTTTTCGTCTCTGTGTGTGACCTCAGACGAGCCGCCGATGTCCGACATCAGCCACTCCAACGGGATGTACGGGGGGATGAACGAGACGTCCCCCGCCATGGGGCGACAGGGGGCCGGCCACGGGCCTTTCCCCCTGGACCACGGGGTCATCCAGTCCCAGGACGCGTACCCCGAAATGCGACCCAGCAGCCCCTACAGCCTGCCCCAGTCCCCCAGGTCCCTGCAGGCCCTGCCCGGACACCAGCCCCTCATCTCCAGCCTGGTGTACCCCGACTCGGGCCTGTCAATCATGACGCAGGGCGGGGCCCCCGGCATGGCCCCGGGCATGAGGGCGATGGGCGGGGTCAACGGGCCCAGCTCGGACCTCTCCACGGGGAGCAGCGGCGGCTACCCTGACTTTCCTGCTAGCCCCGCCTCCTGGCTCGACGAGGTGGACCACACCCAGTTTTGATAGCCCCTCCCCCTGGCCCCACCCATAAACCACCAGCACCACCAACCAACCAACCAACCATCAACCAACCTACCTTCAACCAACCGACCAACCAATCAACCAACCATCAACCAACCGACCAACCAACCAATCATCAACCTTCTTCTTCATATGTGGGTACAGATTGACGTCAGTTATCCAAACTCACATCTTCACCCTCTGGAGGACCACTTACCCTCCCTTCCATTCTAGAAATGTGGGGGCAATCGATTGGAAAGGGGCATGGTCTTGCTCCGCCAGTTTTAAGTTTGGCCCTCATGCACTGTCTGAACTCCTTCCTCAGTCTACACAGGCTGAGCCCAGGATAGGGCTGTGGGTGCTGTCAGTGGTGCACAGAACACTTTTCGATGACCAGGAAAAAGAAGCGTTCTGAAGTGTCTGAATGCACAGTGTTCAGCTGGCAGCACAAGATCCCGTTGCCATGGAGGCCAGAGGACCGGCTATCTGTAGCCTGTCCTCTTCTTCTGGATGTTCATTGGACAGCCTCTCCCAAGTCCCGCCCCCTTGAGAAAGTACAACCCAGTTGCAAGTAGTTTCAGAAATTTGAGGAAACTCAGCCTGAGGGGGGGGGAATAAAAAGGACTCGTGACACAAACTGAGATGCCTGAGGTCTTTTCAGCGCCGAAAGTACTTTCAATTAATTTCTTAAAATAATTTATTTAAATTTAATTTAATTTAACGTAGGTTTGGTTTTTCCTTGTTTATATGGCTACGCCCAGGTTACATCCCCACCCAAAGCGAGCGCACGCACTTCCTGGTTCTGACGCAGGTGTGTTTCCTCCCGCCTCAGAAGTGATTTGCTTCAGAGAGGGAGCGCCACTTTGGGGGAGGGTCTTCCCCTTCTTAAATGCACGGGATTGGCTTACTTAAAGATTGCGTTCCGGGTTCTCCCGACAACCTCCTTTCTTTAAATTTGGCCCTGTGTCTTTGCTCGGGTTTGATTGAGCGTGACTGAGCTGTGACTTCGGTGGAAAAGCAGACCTGCCACCGCTGGATTTTGGGAGACCTCCAGCCTCGATAGTCTCCTTTTTTTCCCTCTGTGTTTGTTCTCCAGTGACATACTGCAGAGGTCTGTTCTAATTTATTTGTCCGAGTCTGTCTTACAGTGTCTGATTGTTGCCAAATGTCTATTTATCACGGTTTCTCATTGTAAAGACTTATTTTTTTACAGCTCTCTCTGGAGGCTAACCTGAACACAGATATTTAAGACTTTGTATTTTGTGGATGGACAGATCGTAAAAGTTACCCACCCCCCCGCCCCGCCCCAAATTAATTAGGAGTACTTCTATGCATTTGTGTGTCTTCAGCTGTGTCTTGTCCGTTTTATTATACTGAAACAATCGGGGCAATGCTGGCCCCAGGGCGGTGTACGTGTTTGTTTATGTGGAAGATGTTTTATGTCTTATTTATTCTCTCTGATGATAAAGTGATACAGGTCTTTAATAAATTTGTCAGCGAAATCCAACCACTGCTGTCTCCTGAGTGTGGCTCTTCCCCAGCACCACCAAGTTCAGATTATTATTATTATTAGTAGTAGTAGCAGTAGTATTAGTGGTAGCAGCAGAAGTATTATTATTATTGTATTATTATTATTATTATTATTATTATTAATAATAATAATAATAATAATAATAATAATAATAATAATAAATGGGTTAAATAGTTGTGCTGCAGTGACCTGAGTAATCAAAATGTGCAGGGGATTCGCGGAATTACCAAGCCAGTAATTAAGTAACCAAGCAGCTTGGGTCTGTGGCCCTGTATGTGGCCATTTTGGGAATTTCACCCCAAGACACCGCAATTGTTACCCTAAAGGGAACATCGTCATGGGATCCTTAATGACATCTGTGTTTTATAATATAATATAATCGGAAAGGAAATCCAAAGAAAGAGAGTTGACAGAGCTTCAGTCTGTCAGAAGATGAAATTAATTATTTCTGAAGCATCAAACACAGAGTAGATAATTATAGAAGGATCTTGCCACGTATATTTGTCTTATTCTTAAGAAAATGTTAATATTTAGAATTATCTTTAATACTGTAAACGGAAAAGTGCAATCGGGTAAATATAACTTAAGTTCCATAAGTTCCATAATGGAGTTCAAGAACAAACGGGCTCATATCAAATACTGAATTAAATGTTTATCATTCATAACTATCCAAAATGACTGTAGCTACAGGGCCAGGGTTTCGGGGGGAAATAATCATGTCTTGTGTGAAATGTTCAGATCTAGTTTTCCCTGATTAATCTTGTTCTACCATCTAGCCGCTCCGCCGTTAATGGAATCGAGCAACCAGGCAATAGAGAGACGAGAGTCCTGACTGAATTTGCAAATGGCTGGTCTGGCTAATTACCAAAGCCGTATCAAGAGTTCAATGGTTGTGTGTTCAACGCAGAAATTCGATGCAGTCTGCACGGCGACATTTTGATTTGGAGATAAGCGAGTCGCTTTTACCCACATATGCCCATATGTGATGGAAATCCTCAATCCATTAGCGAACAGGGGGATCGAGTGCACGCTCGCGAATTTCCTCATTCTGCGTACTTACTTATTTAAAGTCAGCCGGAATTAAATGCACTAATTGGCTGCGGAATATTTACTGAAGCCAACGGATCAGTAGCAGGAATATGTGAGATAATGTAGGCCACTCAGTTTTTGATAGTGGGATGAGAGACGTGTGCGTGCGCGCGCGCGCCAGCCCCCACATTTCTGTCCATGTGAAAGCCTGTCAGTTCACCCGTCTGTACTATAGAACCAGGGCATAATCTTTAGTTCTATGACAAAATCGGTATATTGCACGTAAAAATGGTATCTATTTTCGACAATGGCGAACTGAAAACGAGGTAGCTGGCCCTGGAATTAAATTTACTCCAGCACAACAAATGTTGATATGTAACAATATTTGTTTATTTAAATTATAGGACAAATAAAAACTGAAAAGAGAACCATTCCAAATATATCCCATATAAAACTTCTTGCACTTGCTCAGAAAACGCATGCAAGCACTTGGTGGAAAATGTACCTGTACAGGTGATCGTACCCGTCATACATGCACAGGATGCTTGTTGTACAAGGGGGAAAGCAAAGTTTGCACAGGTTCAATTTAATAAATGCATTAGCTAAATTAGATTGCAAAACTCAGTTACTCCATCCTGGTGCTGAAAATGTCACTCAGTTTGAAATGGTGACAGGAGATAGTTCCACATAATTGTTCTAATTTGGGTATTTCCTGGAACCGTGGGCGCGTAACAATGAGCTTGTGGCAACTGCTAAAAGGAATTCGATTGGCGACAGGTCACGCGACGATCACTCTTTTGCTTTATTTTCACAAAAGGCCCCAGTGGTGTCTTGTTTTCGGCCGGGGCTTCAGATCGCTTCACGCCGAACCGGCGCTGAATTAAATTATTCCACCCAGACAAATGCTTCCCTGTAGCCACGGTCCCCAAAACGGCAGGTGAGGAATGCGAACTCCCGAACTCCCACAGACTTTGTCTGTGTCTGAGAGAGAGAGAGAGATTGCGGCACAAAAGCATCGCTAATCTCCAAGGATCCCATGTCCAGTAGATTTACCGGTGGTTTCCGGGGATTTAGACCGCGGATTTGCCAGTTAGAACTACCAAAAGTACGCGCACAGAGACGAGAAATCCCCTGGCCGCAAGAACGCCTTAAACGGCGTTTGTTTACCGCTCACTGCTGTTGTTCTTTCTTTGGACAGGTGAGAACCTGTGGGCCACCTGTAGGTTAGAATACTCGCAGGTGAAGCCACTTCATCCACTCTCACAAATTAACTTAGTCTCCCTAACACACCTGCCGCTCCGCGTGCAACTCTCAACATATTTTCCCACATTACGTGGAGAGAAGGCTGGTCAAGCGCAAGCAAATAGATTTTGTGTCAGGTGAACTGGATTCGTTACAAAAATCACATTACATATTTTCAAATAATCTAAATGTTATCACACTGGTGGAATTGAATAGTA
>NC_057946.1:37499053-37574053 GCF_018555375.3 Anguilla rostrata | reverse complement strand
GCATGGCGATAAAGCACCTTGAAATTGGAATTGGGGGGGGGGGGGTGTTGGACTATTTTGAGAAATACAGCTTTCTTTCTTTCTTTGTTGAAGTGGTTCCTGAGGAAGGAACTTTCCAAAAAAAATCAATTAAAAAAACAATCCGCTTCGTCGTACAAAGGTGTTGTATCTAATACAGCACCTTTAGCAAATTATGTTTCAACAAAACGGGTTGTGTTTGTAACATCCAGTAACCCAACACTCCGTCTCTGGCCAGGTAGCAGGTAGGTCTATGATGTGCGCAGATTAAACATCCATCAAGAAATAGCCCCGCGCACGGCGGGTTGTCAAAGATAAGGCGCGGGGTTATTGTCTCAAATTTGTCCGCGACGCGTCTAGACCTGGGAGAACAATAAAAGTGCCCTCGTTCGGGTTTCCCTGGAACATCAGATTGAAAGGAGTGATAAATCACTTAGCGTAATTGCGGGGCGGGGTGGGCGGGTAGTCCTGCGGGGGCGCCCCCCACCCCAGTCCCGCACGTGTCTGCTTGGCTTGGCTGGTGACGGGGCGCGAGGCTGAGGTCTTGGGGGGCGCGAGCTCAGCCGCTCGACCCGATGTGCTCTCGTTAGGATTTAATTTAAATATGGGTTTATGGGGCTCGCGGGTGTTAAAGCTCCTTAGGAGTGGTATTCATTCTGCCCCGCGTGATTTAAGAGGTCAGTTATTTGTGACTACAAGCTGTTTGCGAGAGTAAACGCGACGTAATCCAGTGAGAGGCTGGGGTTAAAAGCCAGCGCGGAAACAGAAAATTAAGACATTTGGAATCTTTTCTTCAACGCTTACAGCCCAGTCTATTACATCCTAGCCTTTCAAGTGTAATCTTACGCGATAGAAATGCACATTCGAAAAACATGTGAAGGAACGGTTTGTTGTAAGCTTTATTCTTTTTTTTTTAACGGAAGAAAATGTTAAACATATTTGAATAAAAGCCACAGAAACCCTCCCACATATGCCGTTACGGTAAACTCAATTTCTTGTCAGCTTCTCATAATGGATGTGGCCTGTTAGAATAGCAAGTAATACAAAAATGACCCAAGATAACCGTAGCTACTTTGTATTTTGCAGTACAACCAATTTCAGATAAGAATCGTACGGTACAATTACATGTTTGCAGTAGTTATAATACTATATTGTTCAGTTTATGCAAGTAGAAAATATTTAGTCCAAGATTTTCATCCTTAGCCACGAGCCATGAATTTACACAAGTTTTTTTTTATTCTGTCTGGTATTCAGACTTGCGCACACACCCATGCACACACACTACACTTCCATGCTCAATGGGTGTAAAGAGGGGCATATACTGTAGTTGTTCCTTCTGTGGCTTTCTTGGATTAAACATAATACAGCCTCTTGCACACAGACACAGACACACACACGCACACACACGCACACACACACACACACACAGACACAGGTAAGAAAAGGCCTGAGTCTACACTACACTGCCAGTGGAAACCAGACCAGGCCCAGAAGGTTTGAAGTCAAACCTAGCCTCTGATGTCACTGCTTCATGAGAATGTTTCTCAGCATGCTCTAGTTGGATTGGGTAGACTGAAAGATAACGGTACACTGAAGTGGCTCAATATTCATACATAGCTGGAATTTTCTCTAGCAGGACACATCCGTAAATGTAAACACACTCCACCATCTCTTTCACACACGTAAAAACACGACTTTTTTATTCTGTGTTTAAGACTGGAGGAGGTCACAACACAAATTGTCTCCTCTTAAAAAATGTTGGCCAACTCCCCAGAGTGACCTCAAGGTTTTTTTTTTAACCCTCAAATCTCTCAGACTCCATCTTCCGGTTCTCTTCCTCTTTTGCAAGCGCTTGCAGGCCTGTTGAACCGGACCACAGTCGTGTGATCAAAGGCTTTGTGTGAAAGATCTGCGACACCTACAAACCTTCGAATACAAGCTAAACGCTAGAACCTATCTGAAAAATATTATAATGATAACTCAAGTTGTAATTGATAACTCTGACCTGTAGTAATTAATGTAAGCACCGACCTCGCGTGTCTTTAATTATATACCCCAGGCGTTATGCTGAAACAATGTTGTTCCGGTCTCTCTTGTAAAAAAACGAGTCTCGGGAGGAGCGGCTTTTAATCAGCCACGCCAGTCGTCCTCCGTTTCCGGGAGACGGCTCGCTGGCGTTAATTTGCGGCGTGTCGCGCGTGAGCGACAGCGGATCGATCGCAGGCCCGGGCGGGGCGCGGGCTTGATTGCGTCGGGCCGGGGGGGGAGCGAGAGGTCATCGTTAGCACGCAAAGACGGGAGCGTCGTTTGGCGAAAAAAGCGGCGTTCGGAAAACGATACGATATTAACGTTTTTTTAGCGAGCGCCCATTGGCGCGACCGGGCTTTACGACTGACGGTTTTAAATACGCAGCGGCTTCCGTAACGCTGTCGATCGTGTGGGATCGAAGCCTTCCTCGCGCAAAGCCGGTCGCCAGATGAATAACGGAGTCGTCTGCGTTGGACCGAGAGCAGCCAAAAGTATATTTAGCCCTTTTATGGAAGTTACATTAAGTGCATTGTTGGATTTGTGTGTGTGTGTGTCTTTGTCTGTGTCTGTGTCTGTGTGTTTGCAGGCAAAGACAAGGTCAGGGGCACCGAATGAAGGAGGAAGAAATGAGAATCCACGCGCTGCGTCAATGACAGTTGGCAGTCACACTCGGGCTGCCATCGCTGCCCTCTCACCCAACCCAGGTCCGCATTCTCGCCTAGGGCGACAGAAAGGTAATAGGCATACCTGTGTGTGTGTGTGTGTGTGTGTGTGTGCGTGTGTGTGTATGTGTGTGTGTTTCAATTTCCAGTGAAACTGGACATCTGCTTTATGCTATCTAAGAAGGAATCTTGAGCATTGCAAGCCAAGAAACGCAACTTCAAACGCCAATCATACAAATTTGTGAATGAGACGAATTGCCGTTTGTTGATTGGCTTAGGCCGCACCCCTCACGTCTTATATCTTGCACCTGTGTGCGCTGTTTTTGTATCCCCTGATGGAGGCAGTTACTGCCGATACGTGTTGGGTTAACCCAAAATAATCAAGGCCTTTTAAATTGCTAATCTGGAGATTGAGTGCCTTGGGATTTTTTCTCTCTTTCTTACCAGTCGTCCACAATTAAAAAAATAACAGGTTGCTTCATGCGAGAAAAAACAAAGCTGTTGCCACTGATCAGGAAGAAGGCAACCGCCGGAGGACTGACCTTCCCAGAAGACACCACTGCCACAACAACACCATCCAGGGCCCGAACGTTCGTCGTCCTCCCGTTCTATTGTTTTATCATAATTCATGTCGGCTAAGATCGTCTTACCTCCGGAGTCAGGGACGTCAGCGTAATCTCCCGACCCAAGATGTATTTATTGAAGATTAATAATATATCCGCAATCTCATCATGCTCTCTATGATTTTATCATTTTGTCCGAGAGGGGATCAGGGGTAGGGACGGAGATAGGCATCCGTCTTGACTGACAGAGTAGATTTTCAGATTAAGAGGCAAAAACTAATTTTTATATATATATATATAAAGGGTACGGCATTATTTCCGTACGAGCAAAAGCCTTACAGCACAGGACATGGTTGGCAGCGTACAGCACAGATTATATGAGCGTGCCTGCTTCAGTGAAGAACACCATCTCTTCTATTAAACGGGACGTTGTGAGGGCAGCGTAAATTCCACGCGCCGCTCAGCCAGCCCACGAAAGGGGCGCGTATCAAACAGCTCCCCCCCCCCCCGGCTCGAAACACAGCCCCTCGATTCCACACGCGCGAGGGCGGGTCTTGCCTCATGACACCCCCCCAAAACACGGAGGGGTCGTGCTCGTTCCTTATTCCAGCCGCTATAAACAGACTTGCCGTAATTCAGCCCCCCACCCGCGGAAGGCTTATTTAAATAATAAAATGAAAAAAAACAGAAAATATATATTTTTATCGCCTCCATCTCCCTAACGAAATTGTGGCTGCGATTACCCCATATGCAGAGTGGAGGGGGCCTCATCCGTCTCATTGTCCTAATGGAAGCACTCCACCAAAGGGGGAGGGGAGGGGAGGGGGGGCAGAGAGTAGGGGTGTAAAAAAAAAAAAAAAAAAAAAAAAGATAAATTTCTTCAAGGGTGGCGGTTCAAAGTTCAAGGTTCAAACCCCGATCCAAATTATTTATATCCCTAATAAGTGAGTGGATTGAATAGATTTGTTGTCCATGACCTTGGTGTTCATAGAAACCTCATCCCACTACATCGGTGAGCTAGGGAAAACAGGAGCCAGAATGGATGGCTGTGATTGTGTGTGTGTGTGTGTGTGAGACTGTGTGTGTGATTTGTGTGTGTGTGTGCGAGTGTGATGTGTGTGTGTGTGTGTGTGTGCATCTATGTGTTTGTGTGTGTGTGTGTGCGCGTGTGTGATGTGTATGTGTGTGTGTGTGTGTGTGCGTGTGTGATGTGTGTGTGTGTGTGTGCATCTATGTGTTTGTGTGTGTGTTCGTGTGTGATGTGTGTGTGTGTCCGTGTGTGGGGGATTATGACAGTGCCTTGTTTGCATTCCGTATGGAAATGAGAAGGAGCTCAAGTACACGTGAAGGACATCCGTGGTGGGTTGCAGACCTGCAGCGGCTGGTGGGAAAATATTGGGGGTGGGGGGCCACGGCGCATTCTCATTCTCAGCCATCACAATGAACCCGGGGGGGGGGGGGGGGGGGGTGGCGGTTGGAGGAGGTGAGGGTGGGGTGGGGTGGGGGGGGTGCAGATTTTCTGGAAGTGAAATAATCAGTGGGGAAAAGAAGCTTGACCTTTGGAAACAATCTCGCGGAAGGTCCGCGCCGAGACGACGCGCTCTTTGTGTCACGCGCTGTTCCTACCCCTCCGAGGCGTGTCATTTGCAGAGTGCTCCCGAGCGGATGTGGACGGGCTGAGAATCTATCAGGCGCCGAACCGGACCCGCGATGTTTATTCATCACGCGCGGTCTGCGCTCTGCATGTTTACGGCGTAGCTAAAACGACCGCGGAGATTAGATTGCGCATCCTCAGTTATGGCCCCTGCTTATTTTAGGGCCTGCGCCTTTGTGCGAGGCTCGCTTCGCACCGCTAACAGCTGCCGGCGTCCATTAGGGGAACACTGAGATCGTAGCGTCTGAAAGCGCCTCGTGGCTGATAGCTGGGATGTGGCGGTTTGCGTGTGTGAGTGTGAGCGCTGATTGTGCGCTCTCTCTCTTGCTCAGTGTGCCGGCACACACACACAGCCCTAGTTAAGTTCTGTCAGCAGCCTCTTAGCTGCACGAGAGGGCACCAATAAGGCTTGAAGGCCTTGTGCATAAAGTCTGTTGGATGTAAAAACCTACAAATTGACTGACTGACTGACAGTCTGACTGACTGACTGACTGACTGCCTGACTGACTGATTGACTGACTGACCGACAGGCTGACTGACTGACTGGCTAACTGGCTGACTGACTGACTGGCTGACTGACTGACTGACTGACTGACTGGCTGACTGAATGACTGACTGAATGACTGACTGGCTGACTGGCTGACTGACTGACTGACTGGCTGACTGGCTGACTGACTGACTGACTGACCAATTTACTGACTGACTGACTGGTTGAGTGACCGACAGGCTGACTCACTGACTGACTGGCTGACTGACCGACAGGCTGACTGGCTGACTGACTGACTGACTGACCGACAGGCTGACTGACTGACTGACTGACCGACAGGCTGACTGACTGACTGACTGGCTGACTGACTGACCGACAGGCTGACTGACTGACTGACTGACTGACTGACCGACAGGCTGACTGACTGACTGACTGGCTGCCTTGCTGACTGGCTGGCTGACTGGCAGATGGATGGATTGAGTAAGGGGAGCCACAAGCCCAAATATTTTCCAGACAAGATTATGAAAAAGCAGGTCGGTGGCAGACATTTAACAGGTGGCTTTGGGTGTTTCATATATTTGCATCACACTATCCAGTCTTCTTTAGCCACCTGTTTTTAAATATAATTTTAAATTATGATTGTCTGCATTTGGGTGGGGGGGGGTTGGGGGGGGCGAAGCAGGAAATTTATGGTGACATAATGTACGGGTCAGGCTGGGCGCGTGGCGGCGGTATTGATCAGAGGGGCTCGGACTGCGTCCCCGCCCGGATCTCTGACCCTTAAATAGCGAATGAATCTCAATCCAATAGACTGGAGTGTCTCAGCCTCCCTCACCCACGCCCGGGGCCGGGGCGATCAATAATCCAGCAGCATGATTTCCACATTATGGATTGGCAGCCTCTTTATTCATAGAACGAGTGTGTGTGCGGGCGTGTGTGCGC
The DNA here is from genome assembly GCF_018555375.3 of Anguilla rostrata. Classification (NCBI taxonomy): domain Eukaryota; kingdom Metazoa; phylum Chordata; class Actinopteri; order Anguilliformes; family Anguillidae; genus Anguilla; species Anguilla rostrata. Next base: position 37,567,699 of record NC_057946.1, on the reverse strand, counting down.
ACGCGTGTGTGTATTAGAGTGTGTGTGTGTGTGTGCGTGCGTATTAGACTGAGTGAATGCATCCATGAACGTGTGTGTGTGCAAGTGTGTGTATATGTGGAGGAGTGCATGTGTGTGTGTGTGTGTGTGTGTGTGACAGAGGGAAAGAGATCTCTGTCACAATCTCAGTCAAGGGGAGATTATTATTGTTAATTTGTATATATTATATTTGTGTGCATAATATATTTGAGCTGTTGTGAAATGCAAACTGCCTGTTCATTTGTGTAACCCCAGTTCTGTGAAGTAACCGGTCGCACTATGTAATCCAGGCAGAAACCTTTGATCCTGCAAGACAGGCCCTGAACAATTAAAAATTCTTTATATTTTTTTTTCAAAAACACATTATTAATATAATACACTGTCTTATCTAACAAAAAACTTTCACATCCTAAAGAACTGAGAAGAAATTCAGAAGGAATTCTGCTTGAGGAATGAATATCCAATCAAATGTCCAAAGTGTTGTTGCACGCCAACCACAACGGACGGTGCCACAAAGCTACAGATGCAGGCAGGGGTCTTAAGTGACTCAAACAACCAGCTGTAAATTTCACTAGATATTCATTTTCCAATACGATTTCCCAGCTACTGGTTTGCTTCATGCTAACCGCACCAGGCGTTAGCCGTGTTGTGTGCAGTTATAAGCGCAGTAAACATGAAGCGTTTGGTCAGAGAGCGTGTGTGGGGGTTTAAACCACAGGGAGAACACGCGTGCGCTCGGCGCTAACGCGGCTAACAGGGCTGTCCTGATCCGTGGTGTAAATCCCTGCCGCGGAGCCCTGCGCATCGCGGGACAGGAGCGTTTGATCTCCCCCGGTCCCGCAGCCGGTCCTGAGGTTAATCCGGAGGGGCAGTCCCAAGTTCAAAAGGACAAGCAGGGCAAAAGCGCTGCTCAGTGGACAGGATCAAAAGAAAGCTTTAAACCTCCTAGCCCTAACCCTCCTGCACCGAGGATCCGCGTAAAGGAGGAAAACATCTGCTCACTTCTGCACTCACACACACATACACACTCACACACACACACACTCACACACACACACACTCACACACTCACACACAAACACACACTCACACACACACTCACACACACACACTCACACACACACACACACACATACTCACACACACACACTCACACACACACACTCACACACACACACACTCACACACTCACACACACACACTCACACACACACACATACTCACACACACTTACACACACACACACTCACACACACACACACACACACACACACACACACACTCACACGCGCACACACACTCACTCACACACACACACACACACACACTTACACACTCACACACACACACACACGCGCACACACACTTGCACACTCACACAACACACACACGCGCACGCACTCACCACACACACACACACCACACACTCACACACGCACTCACATACACACACACTCACACACACACACACTTATACACTCACACACACACTCACACACACTCACACACACACACACACACACTTACACACTCCACACACATCCACACACAACACACACTCACACCTCAACAGATCACACACAACACACTTACACCTCCACACACACACACCCTCACAACTGCACGAGGACAACATCTGCTACTTCACACACCACACACACACACACACTACACACTCACACACACACACACACCACACACACACTACACACTCACACATACACACACACACACCACACACACACACACATCACACACTCACACACCACACACTCACCACACACGCACACACACACACACCCCACACTCACACACACTTACACACTCACACACACACGCACACACACTCACAACACACACACACACACTCACGCACACACCACACACACACACATCACACACACCACACACACACACCACACACACACACCACACACTCATGCACACACGCACACACACTCACGCACACACCACACCACACACTCACACACACACACACACACACACACACACTCACACATCTACACACTCACGCACACACACTCACACGCACACACAAACACGCACATATACTCATGCACACACACTCACACACACACTCACACACTCACACACACACACACACTCACACACTACCACACACACACACACACACACACACTCTCACACACACTGTCACACACACACGCACACACACTCACTCACACACACACTCACGCACACACACTCACACACACACGCGCACACACAAACACTCACACACACACACTCATGCATGCACACACACTCACACACACACTCACTCATGCACGCACACACACTCACACACACACACTCATGCACGCACACACACTCACACACACACACTCACACACTCATGCACGCACACACTCACACGCACACACACTCATGCACGTACAAACACATGCACAAACACACTCGCAAATACACACACAAGCACACGCACATGCACGAAGACACACACACACACACATGTGCACACATACACATGCACATATACACACACACAAACACGCACACACACACTCTCACACACATGCACACACATACACTCACACACACATGCACACATACACACAATCTCACGCACACAAACACACATACACACATGCACAGTTGCAACACATACACACACACTCGCACACACACCAATGAGGGTATATTACTTGAATGTGATTGTGTGCTTAAATACTTGGATGGTGAGCCGATAAACATTTTTCATATGGTGGCGCTCTCCCGAATGTGCTTTGAAAAACATTAGAATTATGGGCTGTGCGGAGATTATTTGAAAGTGACAGAAAAATTAAATGGACACACACAATCGAAAACAACCCGACAATGCTGCATTCCACTTATTACATTTTGTAGATAAAATTTAATAAAGGAGAAGAAATGGATTGAAGTCAGAGCAGTGTTTCCCTCTTCTCCCCACGGTCACTGTTGCTTGTATTAAGGCTGATTGGAGATCAGAACAGGGTCAAGTAGCCCCCCCCCCCCCACTCTCCTCCCCTCTCATTTCTTAAAATATTACAATTATTGAAATTGTCCTTTTACGTTTATAGTCATTCGGAAGATCCCACCTGCGTAAGTCCTGCACATTTAATCCGACCTGCTCAGCTTTCGCTCTTGGTTGGATTACCGCACTTGTCTGAACAAAATGCTGTTTTCCTCTATTTAATGTGTCGCGCCTGTTTGGAAGCATTTACAGTCATTTTAATAATTCCCCTCTTTTCCCGTCTCCTCCCCCACCTCCACCACACACACACACACACACACACACACACACACATGCACAAGGTTCATAATCACAAGACCCCCTCCCTCCCCCCCCCACCTCCTCTTCCCCAGGTCCCCACAAACACACAGCTCTTTAATGTAATGAAATTACACCGAGTCATATGTTCTGTCAGGGCTCAGAGTTATGGGCCCGTTTTACATAAAATTCATACGGGGGGCATTGTCCGGCCCGCGCGCGCACTCCTGGATTTACATCTCCTGAGGCACGAAAAAAAAAACATGCATGGCGCAGTAAAAAAAAAAGAAAAAAAAAAAGCAGGAAAGGAAGAAAGAAAGAAAAGCTGTTATCGGCCATCGCCGTTTTACATCTATGCAGCCATGAATTATGGGTAACCCCACCAAAGTGCCTGTCTTCTTGTCCTGTTTTTTTTTTTTTACCATCAAATTAGGGTCCCTTTTGTGTGACATGTGCCCAATTATGAGAGAGACAGAGACAGGTGATTGGTTAAGCAGGCAAACTGCTATCATGGCAAAACTGTAAAAAAAAGGGGGGAAATGGACAAGGCTGTTTGCTGATATTAATACAATTAACTTTTAAATGGAGTTAAGTGTGACTATTTTCTTCATCGCCCTTTCAAAAAACCAAAATCTAGGAGAATTCACCAAGCTGTGAATGCAACAGCTGAGATCTCATTGAATGGAATTAATTTAATTGGTCAATTAGTTGCTGTTAATTGAACAATAGCCTTGTTATACTGTTAATCTGTTATCTTATGTGAGAAAGAAATGTATTGGTCAACATTAAATCAGTGTTCAGTGTGGCTGTTGTCAGTGCGGCACATTAAAAAAAAAACAGTCTTCAGTGGTGGTTATTCAGACTATTTTTGTTCAGTTCCTTGAGTGGAATGTTGGGCACGGCTGTCCTAACTGAATGTACAAACCTGATTGGTGAATTTCTTTAGCCTCCACTAATTTCCCTGAAAGTGTGATTGCTGGTGTGTCCAAGAATCCCCCCTCTATCTAAATCTCTATCTCTACCTATACCCCTCTATTTCTCTTTCTACCCCTCTATCTATATCTCTATCTCTACCCCTCTATCTCTATTTCTACCCCTCTATCTATGCCTCTATCTCTATCCATACCCCGCTATTTCTATGTCTACCTCTCTATCTATATCTCTATCTCTACCCCTCTATCTCTATCTCTACATCTACCCCTCTATCTCTATTTCTACCCCTCTATCTATGCCTCTATCTCTATCCATACAGTGCTATTTCTATCTCTACCCCTCTATCTATATCTGTAACTCTACCCCTCTATCTATATCTCTATCTCTACCCCTCTATCTATATCTCTATCGCTACCCCTCAGGCTATATTTTCTCTTGTGTGAAGACTGATGCAATCCTTACACCATTGCCACAAGTGTCAAAGATCATAATCTAAGCTTGAAGGAATATAAACACGCACATTTGGACCGTTGAATTCTTTACAGCAGATAAAATTTAGGAAGCAGACGCTTGGCTCTCAAAGCCGTTCTGTGGAATGTACCGGTCGGTTACCGTCGCGATTCATCACATCGACCCTCGAGAGTCGGTTTCAGCGCCAGCAGCCGCAGCTTCGCCAGGGATGCCACTGTGGGACGCGGCCATTAAACGTTACGCCTTACGGAGTCGACTCGGCGGTGAAACTGTAAGTTTGGGATAAGTAGACTCCAGGTACAATGTCCACTTCCTGTCTGCACAGGAAGTTAGGGCGGAGCCTGAGGACCGGAATGTCTCTGGCAGGTTTGTATAATGCGACAAGCCCTGTGGGATTCCTACGAGCAAATCTCATATTTCTAAACACTGGATTATACATTTTTATTACAACAGTGGAAAATGGTGGATGTGCTGGGGGTAGGGGGGGCTGGTGGGGTGGATTCAGAAGCTTATTGTTACCATGGAAAAGAAAGAACAGAAAAAAAATCTTTTTTATTTAATATAGTGAAATGCAGTCAGGAAACATGGTTTTAGTAAGGCCACAGCACTAATCCTGTGCTTATGAGTTCACAGTTCCTTTCCATTGACTTATTGCTGTTGTGAATAACTGATGGTGTTTTATTATTGTGTAAAACCCTGTACCACTGTCAATACACAGCTGAAGGAATAGTGCCTGTGTGTGTGTATGTGTGTGTGTGTGTGTGTGCAGGCGTGTGTGTGCGTTTGTGTGTACATGTGTGTGTGTGTTTATGTGAGTGTGTGTGCGTGTGTGTGAGTGTTTGTGAGTGTGCGTGTGTGTGTGTGTGTGCGTGTGTGTATGAGTGTACGCGTGCATGTGCGTGTGTGTGTGTGTGTGTGTATGAGTGTACGCGTGTGTGTGTGCGTGTGTGTATGTGGGTGTGCGTGTGCGTGTGTGAGTGTGTGCGTGTGTGAGTGTGTGTGTGTGCATGTGTGTTCGTGTGTGTGTGTGTGTGTGTGTGTGAGTGTGTATATGTGTGTGTGTGTGTGCGTGTGAGTGCGTGTGTGTGTATGAATGTATGTGTATGTGGGTGTGCGTGTGCGTGTGTGAGTGTGTGCATGTGTGTGTGTGTGTGCGTGTGTGTGGGTGTGCGTGTGTGTGTGTGCATGTGTGTGTGCATGTATGTGAGTGTGTGTATGTGCGTGTGTGTGCGTGTGTGTGTGTGTGTGTGTGTGAGTGTGTGTGTGTGTGTGTGTGCGTGTGTGTGTGTGCATGTGCATGTGTGTATGAGTGCATGTGTGTGTGAGTGTATGTGTGTGCATGTGTGTGTGTGCATGTGAGTGAGTATGAGTGTGTGTGTGTGTGTGCGTGTGTGTATGTGTGTGTGTGTGCGTGTGAGTGAGTATGAGTGTGTGTGTATGTGTGTGAGTGTGTGTATGTATATGTGTGTGGTGTGTGTGTGCGTGTGTGCGTGTGAGTGTATGTGAGTGTGTGTGCGTGTGTGTGTGTGAGTGTATGTGTGTGTGTGTGCGTGTGTGTATGTGAGTGTGTGTGCGTGTGTGTGTGTGTGAGTGTGTGTGTGTGTGTGTGCGTGTGTGTATGTGAGTGTGTGTGTGTGTGTGTGTGTGTGTGTGTGTGTGTGTGTGTGCGTGTATGTGAGTGTGTGTGTGTGTGTGTGTGTGTGAGTGTTAGGGGGAGGGGGAGCAGGAGCAGGCAGGAGGGAAGCAGTCCTGACCTTGTGGGAAGCGGCAGCACTAACCCCTGAGCCGCTAACCCCTGAGCGGCGGTACAGCCTGAGTGATAAAAGCCTTTTACAGAAGGCCGTAAAGCGCATGGCCACCAGCCGCACGCCGCTTTGAACCAGCACACCTGCTAAATGACCCAACAAACACGCATCCAACCTTCAGAAGGTGCACTTTTTAATCTCTATTGATTTTTTTACACATCCCATTAAAGGGGTCTCTGCTGGCTCATGCATTTCACATTGTGTGGCTCTCTTCCTTTTCCCCCTCAACAGTTTATTATTTTTGGCGGGGGTTTGGGGTGGGAATTGGGGGGGCATTTTCCAAAAAATGCAGTTATTTCCCCAAAAATATTATCCTTCTGTAACGTTCTTCAGTATCGTCTGCGGGTCTTATGAACGATGGGTATTGCGTTAGTATGTAAACTCTTCACTGCCCTCTGCTGGACATGCGGAAGTAATGCAGCACTCAGATTCTCCTCCGGGGCAGGCAATGCAGACCACAAGTACAGATTGGTAAACAGGTAAACTTGGCATATACAGGGTTAATGATTTACCTCTGGCAAGAATGTGGAAGAGAACTGGTCCTGCTTTATCTCTGTCATGTGAAATTGAAAATAAGCTTATATTGGGACATGTGCACTACCAACCTTCCGTCCTGGCTGTCCTGTGACCACTGACGCCCCCCCCCCCTTTTCCCCCCTCCCCAAAAGAAGAGGTTTCAGTGTGCAAGAGCTTGGTTTTAGCTAATCTCTAATCCCCCAACACTGAGGATCCACAGAATGTAATCTGAAGCAATCCCATTTCGCTGACAGCCTTCTCTTCTTGGCAGAAATCCAGACGCCGTCGCCGAAATGTTCATTGTTTCAAAAGCATGTCTTCATTTTCCTTTCCCAGCATGCATCTGTTTTGCGACTTCTCTGATTTAATTTTGAATTATGCCTATTGTTCACCATACTGTATCTTAAGTAAATTTTATCGGAGGCAAAATTTAGACTATAGATTGGACCCCAAAGCCATGTTGTGCTTGTAATTATTTGTGTTGAATGGTGAGGTGTGTGACTGACTGAGGCATACAAACATTATTATTATTATTATTATTATTGTTATTATTATTATTATTTTGTAATTAAATTGTGACAAGCATTGTATATGGGGTGTATGAAATATGAAAGCATGTGAAGTGTGTATAGGTTGTGATGTATAAACATTCATTGGGTGTGTATGTAATGTGTAAGAATGAATGCTGTGTTGAGGTAGTGATGTATAAACAGTTGTTGGGTGTGTATGCAATGTGTAACAATGTGTGCTGTGTTAAGGTTGTTTCAAGCATGCGTTGGGTGTGTATGTAATGTGTAAGAATGTGTGCTGTGTTCAGGTTGTTTGAAGCATGCGTTGGGTGTGTATGTAATGTGTAAGAAAGTGTGCTGTGTTCAGGTTGTTTCAAGCATGCGTTGGGTGTGTATGTAATGTGTGAGAATCTGTGTTCAGGTTGTTTTAAGCATGCGTTGGGTGTGTATGTAATGTGTGAGAATGTGTGCTGTGTTCAGGTTGTTTTAAGCATGCGTTGGGTGTGTATGTAATGTGTAAGAATGTGTGCTGTGTTCAGGTTGTTTGAAGCATGCGTTGGTGTGTATGTAATGTGTAAGAAAGTGTGCTGTGTTCAGGTTGTTTCAAGCATGCGTTGGGTGTGTATTTAATGTGTGAGAATCTGTGTTCAGGTTGTTTTAAGCATGCGTTGGGTGTGTATGTAATGTGTGAGAATGTGTGCTGTGTTCAGGTTGTTTTAAGCATGCGTTGGGTGTGTATGTAATGTGTAAGAATGTGTGCTGTGTTCAGGTTGTTTTAAGCATGCGTTGGGTGTGTATGTAATGTGTGAGAATGTGTGCTGTGTTCAGTTGTTTAAGCATGCGTTGGGGTGTATGTAATGTGTGAGAATGTGTGCTGTGTTCAGGTTGTTTTAAGCATGCGTTGGGTGTGTATGTAATGTGTAAGAATGTGTGCTGTGTTCAGGTTGTTTTAAGCATGCGTTGGGTGTGTATGTAATGTGTAAGAGTGTGTGTTCAGGTTGTTTGAAGCGTGTGTTGGGTGTGTATGTAATGTGTGAGAATCTGTGTTCAGGTTGTTTTAAGCATGCGTTGGGTGTGTATGTAATGTGTAAGAAAGTGTGCTGTGTTCAGGTTGTTTGAAGCATGCGTTGGGTGTGTATGTAATGTGTCAGAATCTGTGCTGTGTTCAGGTTGTTTGAAGCATGCGTTGGTGGTATGTAATGTGTGAGAATGTGTGCTGTGTTCGGTTGTTAAGAGTGCGTTGGGTGTGTATGTAATGTGTAAGAATGTGTCTGTGTTCAAGGTTGTTGAAGAGTGCGTTGGGTGTGTATGTAATGTGTAGAATTGTGCTGTGTTCAGGTTGTTTGAAGCTGCGTTGGGTGTGTATGTAATGTGTGAGAATGTGTGCTGTGTTCAGGTTGTTGAAGAGTGCGTTGGGTGTGTATGTAATGTGTAAGAATGTGTACTGTGTTAAGGTTGTTGAAGAGTGCGTTGGGTGTGTATGTAATGTGTAAGAATGTGTGTTCAGGTTGTTTAAGCGTGCGTTGGTGTGTATGTAATGTGTAAGAAGTGTGCTGTGTTCAGGTTGTTGAAGCAGTGCTTGGGTGTGTATGTAATGTGTAGAATGTGTGCTGTGTTCAGGTTGTTTGAAGCATGCGTTGGGTGTGTATGTAATGTGTAAGAATGTGTACTGTGTTAAGGTTTTGAAGAGTGCGTTGGGTGTGTATGTAATGTGTAAGAATGTGGTGTTCAGGTTGTTTGAAGCGTGCGTTGGGTGTGTATGTAATGTGTGAGAATGTGTGCTGTGTCAGGTTGTTTGAAGCGTGCGTTGGGTGTGTATGTAATGTGTAAGAAAGTGTGCTGTGTTCAGGTTGTTTGAAGCATGCGTTGGTGTGTATGTAATGGTGAGAATGGGCTGTGTTCAGGTTGTTTGAAGCATGCGTTGGGTGTGTATGTAATGTGTAAGAATGTGTACTGTGTTAAGGTTGTTGAAGATGCGTTGGGTGTGTATGTAATGTGTAAGAATCTGTGTTCAGGTTGTTTGAAGCGTGCGTTGGGTGTGTATGTAATGTGTGAGAATGTGTGCTGTGTTCAGGTTGTTGAAGAGTGCGTTGGGTGTGTATGTAATGTGTAAGAATGTGTACTGTGTTAAGGTTGTTGAAGAGTGCGTTGGGTGTGTATGTAATGTGTAAGAATGTGTGTTCAGGTTGTTTTAAGCGTGCGTTGGGTGTGTATGTAATGTGTAAGAAAGTGTGCTGTGTTCAGGTTGTTTGAAGCATGCGTTGGGTGTGTATGTAATGTGTGAGAATGTGTGCTGTGTTCAGGTTGTTTGAAGCATGCGTTGGGTGTGTATGTAATGTGTAAGAATGTGTACTGTGTTAAGGTTATTGAAGAGTGCGTTGGGTGTGTATGTAATGTGTAAGAATCTGTGTTCAGGTTGTTTGAAGCGTGCGTTGGGTGTGTATGTAATGTGTGAGAATGTGTGCTGTGTTCAGGTTGTTTGAAGCGTGCGTTGGGTGTGTATGTAATGTGTAAGAAAGTGTGCTGTGTTCAGGTTGTTTGAAGCATGCGTTGGGTGTGTATGTAATGTGTGAGAATGTGTGCTGTGTTCAGGTTGTTTGAAGCATGCGTTGGGTGTGTATGTAATGTGTAAGAATGTGTACTGTGTTAAGGTTGTTGAAGAGTGCGTTGGGTGTGTATGTAATGTGTAAGAATCTGTGTTCAGGTTGTTTGAAGCGTGCGTTGGGTGTGTATGTAATGTGTGAGAATGTGTGCTGTGTTCAGGTTGTTGAAGAGTGCGTTGGGTGTGTATGTAATGTGTAAGAATGTGTACTGTGTTAAGGTTGTTGAAGAGTGCGTTGGGTGTGTATGTAATGTGTAAGAATGTGTGTTCAGGTTGTTTTAAGCGTGCGTTGGGTGTGTATGTAATGTGTAAGAAAGTGTGCTGTGTTCAGGTTGTTTGAAGCATGCGTTGGGTGTGTATGTAATGTGTGAGAATGTGTGCTGTGTTCAGGTTGTTTGAAGCATGCGTTGGGTGTGTATGTAATGTGTGAGAATGTGTGCTGTGTTCAGGTTGTTTGAAGCATGCGTTGGGTGTGTATGTAATGTGTGAGAATCTGTGTTCAGGTTGGGACGCGCGCATCACAGATTAGCGATTGATGCGTTTTCTTCCGGAAGCTTTCCTCCCTCTCTCACTCCTCCTCCCCATATTCTCCTCCCTCTCTCACTCCTCCTCCCCATATTCTCCTCCCTCTCTCACTCCTCCTCCCCATGTTCTCCTCCCTCCCCGCCGCCAGCCTCTTGTCCTCCGCCAATTTGCGCCGGCCCCGTCGCCCTCCCTCTCTTCATCCCCTCTCACTCGGGCCTGTGGGCTCTGACAGCACCTCCAGCCTCCTTATTTCTGCCTATGGATGTTAGGCCAGGACATATTGATCAGGCCATAAATTACCCATGAATCCCCTCTCCTCATCGGCCGCCCATCCCGAGCAGGGAGGGAGAGAGACGGGGGGGGGGGGGGGGGGGGAGAGAGAGATGGAGAGTTTAGAAATGGGTCCGCCAAATTGTTAATTAAGTGCAAATCAATTCCCTGTCGTTTATCAGGTTACTCGTTCAGCTCACCTTTGCTGGGAGGAAGAATGGATCAATGAGAGGGGTGGGAGCAGGGGCGGGGTGGTGGGGGCGGCGGGAGCGGGGTCGGGGGGGGGCAGGGTGGGGGGGGGGCAGAGTGGCGGCAAGGGGGAGGAGGGGGGGAAGATGTTACCATGCAGAGGCTGTACCTTTAATGCACAGCACAGGCAGGCAAACCCTGTCCCTGCTAAGAACGCTCACCCGTCTGTTGAACTTTGACCTCTGCGCCGCTTCTCCGTAAATCCACATGAATGCTTGAAGGCCTTGCTGATACTTTTCGCCTATTTTCAGTGTGTTTCATTGTCAAAATTTCCAGGTGCAGTTCATTGCTCAAATGTGAAAAACTGATCAGTGGTATTAAACCAGGGGTGTTCAATCTTATTCGAAAAAGGGGCCAGTGTGGGTGCAGGTTTTTTTGTTTTAACCCAGCACTAGGTTCAACTAATTAACTAATCATGGTCTTCAATCAGACTTCCATAAGTAGAATTAGACGCCTTTGTGCTGGGCTAGAACAAAAGCCTGCACCCACACTGGCCCTTTTTGGATAAGACTGGACACCCTTGTATTAGACCACATGTGGTAGGGCGGATGGCACAAGTGTGAACATGTGACTGTGTGATTTTCATTATGTTTAAATACCTCTGAACTGTACATTCAATGTTTTACTAATGCATGCATGCTTTAATGGTGGCTGCAACAGCCTCAACATTACAGACAGCTGGCCAATGGGAGAGCAGGAATGTCTCACAATGTGAGTGTCATTGGCTGGCTTGATCAGCCGCTAGCTGACAGATCTAACGTATTTACCGCAGATTGCTGAAGATTCAATATGCGCTGCAAATGATACAGCTATTGTTCCTGCTTCTGAATGAATATATTTATATATATATATATTTCGCTATGTTGCAATCTGATGGATCCTGTGTACATGATGTTGTAATGTAGCATTGTCCAGTGTGTTCTAATAAGAGTCGCACTGACAACAGTAGTGGTATAAACAGAATCATTGGGATATTATGAATATAACCATTGCAATCATAATGTTGTTCGCACCAGAGTGAAGATTATTTGTTTTATAGAGGATAGAAGGATGCTTCAGCTTATGGGAAGTCGTCTGTTTATCATAAGCAAAGAAGCTGCCTGTAGACCTTCATCTGAGGAGCCAATGGATTCAAAATGGCCTATTTTAAATGTGTGCCTTATGGATAAGACGCGTGCTAAACAGAATGTTCTCTGCGCGCTAAGAATCTACTAATGTTCGCGATATAATAATCCGTGCGCACGAATTAAATAAGATTTCCCTGTCTTTTTTAGAGGATCCGTAGAAATAGGTCATTTTATGGTTACGATTTTTAAACTGGCGAAATGGATCACTAACTATTGATAGCTGAACGGGCTGTCTAACAGGTTTGTTCGCAAGTTAGCTGATCGGACACAGCAATACAACTTCGCCAGAATCAATGAAGTAATAGAAGATTTGTTTACGTGTTTTCTTTTGGAAGGTGCGCAATAATCATTCCATTTCGTCAATGAGAGCCGTTCAACTAATTTGCTTTCAGTGTTTGTCTAATGTAAAGCCGAAGCGTTAAACTTTGTACCGACCGCTTATAGAGAAAGTTTTCGTTGTGGTCTCTATTTAGAGGAACGTTGAATTTATTTTCTCATTTAAAAACAGCCTACTCATCCATGATTCATTAATCAGCTGTTTCTTGGATGTCCGTGAATCCGGGTGCTTCTGTCGATCCGGGGATATTCGATGGGGGATATTTCTCCAGCGCGCTGATACCACAGACGTCTGAAACGAGATGTGAGGCCTGTACATTGTTTTTTTTTTTTTTTTTGGTTTACATTCCGATCTGCTGTCTACAATATAGTCTACAATTTACAATGCTATCTGCAGCCTGCAATACAATCACATTTTGTATGTGGCTGCTGAAGGCATACGAATCTCCCGTTCTATTCGCCAATGAAAGCTTTAAAAAGAAAACGTTGTATTTGCTATTTCATGTTCGGTATGTCCGATTAAATATGAATGCAATAACAACATTAAATCAGTATTTTCAAAAAAAGTACGTTTGGAATTAAACATCAAAATTGAACATGCGTGAAGCTGCAGTGTGTATGTAAATACTTTGTGGCATGTTCGACTGATTCCTAAAGATTGGTGTTTTCAGTTGAGATTAAAAAGTATGTGTGCGTGTGTGTGTTTGTTGGTTTTCCACAGATAGGTTGGAAGAGAAGACGCCATCACCTATGGTTACAGGAGTAAGCATAAGTGATGGAGGCAAGTTACATGAGTAACAGGATCTTAATGGGTGGACAGGTGGTTAACTGGAGAATCAAGCTAATGGAAGTTACCTTGGAGACGGGTAAGAAGCTGTCCAGCAAAGATGTTTATAGAGTACATCAAGATGCACGGGTCAAAAATAAACCAATGATATTTCACATAATAGCCTATGTTCTATACGTAGTGCAATTTTCAAAGTAATTGACGGGGGGCATTTCACGTCGTGCTGTGAGCAGGGAAATGGATTAACAGAGAAACTAAAAATTATATATGTTCATATCAACTCTGGTAGAGTGATTTTAACTCAGAGTACACATTGTCCCTATTGGGTGCTCTTTAAGCAGATTTGACGCTCAGGCTTTTTACTGTGTAATCACACAGGGTGATGATATTTAAAGAAAGCACATCTGTACGGGACATTCTAGTTTATGGGCAAATAAATGCGCAGATTTAATACCTTGCAAAAAATAAGACAAGACAAGTGCATAATAGATGTGCTCGTCAGGCTATGGAATGAAACGTCCAGTGCGGTGTGATTGGTGTACCAGGCTGTGGTATGTGTGTGTATCCTTCAGCTCAAATTTAGTCCATGCGGTGACAGTGCCACGTGCGGCTGCGCCTGCAATACACCATGTCCTGTAAAACTCTCGTTTCCTGGTAGGATGCCAGGGCCACAACTGCTTCGAGATGGTCTAACTCTCAGTGACACACGTGCATAGGAAATCAATTGTGTTTTGATTGGGGAAAATGCCCGGGTGTTTAGATTAATCAACTTTAGTTGGAATTAGACACTGACAGCGCGGTTTAGGATGGGCGTTTTGTCACATGTGATATGGTTTTTAATCATTCAGTATTTTTCTTTTTTCCCGAGTGGACACGGGCCTGCTGCTTTCGAGCGTCCGTGTGGATACGTGTCGTGTGTGTATGCGTGCGTGTTTGTTTGATGAACCATCACTTATTTCAAAAGTTTAAATATAAAGAAAGTTTCGAACAAACAGGACAAATGTTTTAATGCTCAAACCCTCACATTGAATGTTTACTATTACCAGGATGAGGCTGTTGGCTTTAAAATGATTTCTAAGCGGCACCAGCAGTTATGAAATGCGTTGTGTGCAAGTCTGTGCGTGCGTGTGTGTGTGTTTTCTCTTTATGATTGTTGACTGTAATGGTTGCTAGGCACTGAGTAAGCACTTCCTGTTTATATTTATAATAAATTGTGGCGATGGGGTGCAAAAGTAAGAGACGCAGTGAGTCGCAGCTAATCGTCCCGCCGCGGAGCGTGCATAAGCTCGTGACGGCGTTTCTCGCGGAAACGCTGCGGTTTGTCATAATTCACGGAAGCCTGTGCCATAAACGTCTCGCATAGCCTTGCTTCTGCTCTAAAAACTGGAGAAAAGTTATCGAAACAGCTTCCTGTTTTATGTAATTTTTTTCATATTCATTAATTTCACTGCCCAGATTTATACGCGCAGTTGCCCGTGAGGTTCCTTTGAGCAAATCATCGCTTTAATTATTTTAACTGAGGCTTGGGTATATCCACAGAGGTGAAAAGAACGAGGTGCTTGACTCCAATTAGTAAATCGATTGACACTATAAGGAGGTGATGGAAATTATTTGAAATATCAGCTCTTTAAATTTATTTTTCAAATTTATCTTATCATTTTATAGATTTTCCGGAGGATGCACTTGCGGTCATTTTGGCCAGTCGTTTTGATCGTTAGTGATCCATAAACAGGGTGTGGCAGAAGGGCTCGAGGCAGTGCTTTCTGTTTGAATAACAAACTGTAATCGTCAGCTGATTATTTAAAGGAAAACGCTGAAGCATAACCTTATGACAAGATAAAGGAACTGATTCTTTTAGACATCTTTTAATTTCATTTTCCTTTCTTCCCCAGTTTGTAATCGTAATATTAGGTCTGTTACACCATTTTAGCGTCCTCTGTCACAAAAGCCCACGGGTCTCTCAAAAGAATATGCATATTTGTCATATTGAATGACAGGGGCTCTTCTAGTTTGATTTTGGGTATGCTGCTGTTCATTCAGTGTAGTATATGCGCATATGGGTGTTGTTTATGTTTGTACAACTTTAATGTTATCTAGGATCATTGACAAGGACAGTTTGTGCTTCTTGAATTGCTCTCTTGGGACTATATTTTCATGGCTGGATATTGCACTCATCCGATCTTTTCATTGTGTTATGATTTCAGTAAGTGTGTGTTGTTGTGTGTTGTGTGTGTGTTGCGTCCTGTTATGTGATGTTGTGTGTTGTATGTATGTGTGTGTGTGAGTGTGTTTAAGTGTGTGTTGTATGTGTGTGTGAGTGTGTTTATGCGTGTGTGTGTGTGTGTGTGCGTGTGAGGATTGTGTTCATGCGTTGTGTAGTGTGTATGTAGTGTGTGTGTGAGTGAGTGTGATGTGTGAGTGTGTTGTGTGTGTGTGTGTGAGTGTGTGTGGTGTGTGTGTGTGTGTGTGTGGTGTGTGTGTGTGTGTGTGGTGAGTGTGTGTGTGGTGTGAGTGTAGTGTGAGTGTGTGTGTGTGTAGGTGAGTGTGTGTGTAGTGTGAGTGTGTGTGTGTGTGTGTGTGTGGTGTGTGTGTGTGTGATGTGTGTGAGTGTGTGTGTGTGTGTGTGTGTGTGTGTGTGTGTGTGTGGTGTGTGTGTGAGTGTGTGAGTGTGTGTGTGTGGTGTGTGTGTGTGGGTGTGTGTGTGTGGTGTGTGTGTGTGTGTGTGTGTGAGTGTGTTAGTGTGGTGTGAGTGTGTGTGAGTGTGTGTGTGCGTGTGTGTGTGTGTGTGAGTGTGTGTGGGGCAGCTGGGTCAGCTCCTAATCGTGTTGCTCCAGTCTCACGCCCGTAATCCCTGCAGGGGGCCCTGGCTGGGCTGTAATCCTGGGGCCCGTTCTCTCCTGCAGATGCTCTCCTTAAGCAGCCCAGAAGAACTGCAGCCAGCTCTAATTCCCCTCAGACTGGAGTAAGAGGTAGAAGCCTTACACACACACTCTCACACACGCACACACAACACACACACATGCATAAACACACTCACACACACACATACACGCACACACACCCACCACACACACCCTTCAGCCGATAAGGCAAACCCGGCTCCATAAGCTTTTCCAGAATCGCGGATGATCCCCAAAGATTGTTATCTCTGCCGCACAAGCTCCTCTACACGACTCCCTCCCTCCTTCACTTCTCCACTCTAAACGGAGACCCGCTTGTCTGAGCTCCTTCTGCTCTCCCTTTTCCTATTTTCGAGATATTTGACGCGACCCTCTGGCTGTGGCCCTGACAGCACCTGCCTGTGAGCGACGCCTGATTCCGTACTGGGGACAGGGCAGCACAGGAGATCTACAGGAGAGGGAGCAGCACAGGAGAGCTACAGGAGAGGGAGCAGCACAGGAGAGCTACAGGAGAGGGAGCAGCACAGGAGAGCTACAGGAGAGGGAGCAGCAGAGGAGGCAGGAAGCTACAGGTGAGGGTGCAGCACAGGAGAGCTACAGGAGAGGGAGCAGCACAGGAGAGCTACAGGAGAGGGAGCAGCACAGGAGAGCTACAGGAGAGGGAGCAGCACAGGAGAGCTACAGGAGAGGGAGCAGCACAGGAGAGCTACAGGAGAGGGAGCAGCACAGGAGAGCTACAGGAGAGGGAGCAGCACAGGAGAGCTACAGGTGAGGGAGCAGCACAGGAGAGCTACAGGAGAGGGAGCAGCACAGGATAGCTACAGGAGAGAGGAGCAGCACAGGAGAGCTACAGGAGAGGGGGCAGCACAGGAGAGCTACAGGAGAGGGAGCAGCACAGGAGAGCTACAGGAGAGGGAGCAGCACAGGAGAGCTACAGGTGAGGGAGCAGCACAGGAGTGCTACAGGTGAGGGAGCAGCACAGGAGAGCTACAGGTGAGGGAGCACCACAGGAGAGCTACAGGAGAGGGAGCAGCACAGGAGAGCTACAGGAGAGGGAGCAGCAGAGGAGAGCTACAGGAGAGGGAGCAGCAGAGGAGAGCTACAGGTGAGGGAGCAGCACAGGAGGGCTGCAGGAGAGGGGGCAGCACAGGAGGGCTGCAGGAGAGGGAGCAGCACAGGAGAGATACAGGAGAGGGGCAGCACAGGAGAGCTACAGGAGAGGGAGCAGCAGAGGAGAGCTACAGGAGAGGGAACAGCACAGGAGAGCTACAGGAGAGGGAGCAGCACAGGAGAGCTACAGGAGAGGGGCAGAAGAGGAGAGCTACAGGAGAGCTACAGGTGAGGGAGCAGCAGAGGAGAGCTACAGGAGAGGGGGCAGCACAGGAGGGCTGCAGGAGAGGGGGCAGCACAGCGTGTTTCTGAAGACAGGGAGACAGCTATTAAACTGCTGAAGTCCTGTGTGTACCTGGCAGGAACTAATGCAGTTACACCTTGAGAAATGCTGGCTGATACTGCCCCTGGTGACAGTCCAGGTGTCATAATTCTCTGTCCTTGTCCCTCTCTCTCTCTTTCTCTCTCTCTCTGTCTCGCTCTCTCAATTCTATTCAATTAAGGCCAGCTAAGTTCTTTGGCATGAGAAGAATACACTTTTTTTAACACTTAAAAAACCTACCTACCTACCTAAACACAATCCAAGCAATGTGTAAAATTCACCCTCACCCTCTTCTACGAAACGTGAAGGTTTTACGGGAAAGTCCCTACCTCTGCGCTGATCACCTCAGTCCAAATTTAGGCATCACCTCCACCTGTGAATGAGGTTAGGGTTAGGGATGGACGAGAGGGGCGGTTTCCGTGGATACAGAGAAGACAAATGAGATGGCTTTTACCGGTTGGGGATGGCCTGAGAGGTTGTGTAGCAGAGAGGAGTGTGGGAATGGGAACCTGTGCTGAGGACGGAAAAGGGGGGGGGGGGCTGGGGGCGGGGGGGGGGGGGGTTAGGAGTGTGTTGGGGTGGGGTGGGGGTTAAAGGGGGAAGGGGGGGGGAGATGAGAGCAGCGGCTCCATTTTTCACAGCAGACAAAAACATTTGCCTGGGTATCAATTTGGAGCTCTGCCACAGTCTTCCTTTCCTGCTCCGTCATCCATCATTTTCCCTGCGCCCCCCCCCCCCCCCCCCCCACCCCCCCCGCCCCCCCCCCCACGCCCCCCCTCCTCCCTTCCATTTCCCTGCTCTACACCCCAGCCCTCTCACCCCCTGCCCCCCCCTCCCCACCCACCTGCAGGAAGGCACGTGTGCTCAGTGGAACGGGGGGGCGGGGGTGGTTGGGGGGGGGGGGGCGGTCTCCTCGCATTAGGCTCTGGTTCCGGGGCCCGCCCCCGCATCGCCCTCGTTATTGGCACCGTCCCCGCACCCTATCAGTCATCGCGGCTCCGTCATCCATCACGCACCGCGATCAATGGGACGCCAGGCATTCATCACCTGGGGGGGCGAGGGGCAAGGGGGGGGGGGGGCGCGCGAGGGGACGTGGTGAGGGGAAGGAAGTAGAGGAGCTGTGTTACTGAGGGGGAGGGGGGGGGAGAGATAGACGGAGGGAGAGAGAGAGAGAGAGAGTCAGAGAGAGAGGGAGAGAGAGAGATAGATGAGGTAGAGAGAAAGAGCGATAGATGGAGAGTCAGAGAGAGGGAGAGAGAGAGGGAAATCTGTTCTGGAGGCACTGTGGTAGCAGTGCTCTCCTCTCTCCTCAGCTTGGAGTGGGGGAGGTACGGAGGGAGAAAGGGAGGGAGGGATGGAGAAAGAGAGAGAGAGAGAGAGGGAGAGAGAGAAACACACACAGATAGAAAAGAGACATACAGTCTGGCAGAGGCAGAGGCAGAGGCAGTGGAATGTGTCCTGTTGGATGTCCAGGAAGACTCCAGAGTTTGTTTTCAATAAGCTGGTTTCGAGGAGGGTGTTCTTTCTGAAATGTAATGGACGTGGAGCCCAAAGCCCAATTGAGGCTAATTGCACCCCTTAGCTCTGCATCCTGCACCGCTACAACACCCTCTGTCCATTTGAATCATTCATTTAAGCAAGTTAACTTTGAGCTTTTCGGTTGTAGTGCGCACCAAATTTAATGGCCATTACAATAAAATAAACCTTTTTAAATGCCCGCTAAGAGTCTTAAATGGGGTTTTATTGGATTGATTTAGAACTCAAAGTTAGGCATATTAGGGGCATGCACAATGCACATCCAGAATCCGGTAGGGCTTACCCAAAATTATTTAATATTTTCGTATATTAAATAATATTCTATTTGATATGAGACTGGAGCTATGACTGAACCTTCCAAATTTGGTTAACAAGAAAAACGTGTCTTTAAAAACATCCAGCAAACTGTCAATCAGTCCCATGTGAAATTTACTGTTCAGCCGATACGTTTGCCTGGGGGGCGTGACATCGTGTGTGCTAAGTGTCTCCTGTGAGATTTAGAGTGGAGGCCTGTGAGAGGATCCAGTGGAGTGTTGGTGTGAAGCCACCAGACTCTGGACCATGCTGGACTGCTCTGGCTGCTCTAGTTGCTCTGGCTGCTCTGACTGCTCTGGACTCTGGGCTGATCTAGCTGCACTGAATCGCTTTGGCTGCTCTGACTGCTCTGGTTGTTTTAGCTGCTCTGGACAGCTGTAGCTGCTCTGACTGCTCTGACTACTCTGGCTGCTCTAGCTGCTCTAGGTGCTCTGACTGCTCTAGCTGCTCTGACTGCTCTGACTGCTCTGGGCTGCTCTGACTGCTCTGGCTGCTCCAGCTGCGACTGCTCTGGCTGCTCTAGCTGCTCTGGCTGCTCTGGTTGCTCTGACTGCTCTGGTTGCTCTGATTGCTCCGACTGCTCTGGCTGCTCTGGTTGCTCTAGCTGCTCTGACTGCTCTGACTGCTGTAGCTGCTCTGACTGCTCTGACTGCTCTGGCTGCTCTGTCTACTCTGGCTGCTCTGGCTGCTGTAGCTGCTCTAGCAGCTCTAGACCACTCCGGTTGCTCTTTGGAGAGAGGAACTCAGGCAGTGAGCAGTGGTTTTGTGTGCTTCTGTGCGTGCGTGCATGCGGTCGTGTTTGTGTGCGTGCTTGTATGTGCATGCATGCATGCGTGTGTGTGCGTGTGTATGCATGTGCTTGCATGTGTGTGTCTGGGCATGTATTACTATCTTTGTGAGAACCAAATGTCCCCACACGGATAGAAAGATGAGGAAAATTACGCATGGTGGGGACCTTTTGCTGGTCCTTGCAAGTTCAAGAGGCTGTTTTAGGGTTAGGACTTAGGATTAGGGTTACAATTAGGTAAAGGTTAGGGTTAAGGTTAGGCATGCAGTGGTTGAGGTTAGGGTTAGGGTTAGAGGTTACGGAATGAATGTAAGTCAGTGGGAAATCCTCACAAGTATAGCTATACAAATGTGTGTGTGTGAGTGGGTTAGGGTTAGGGTTAGGGTGTGTGTGTGTGTGTGTGTGTGAGTGTGTATGTGTGTGTACAGTCAGCTTCAGGGAAACCGGACACTGTTTTCAGGAGCAGGTGGAAGAGTGCGTTTGACCTGGCAACGCCCTAGCCCCCCCCCCCCCCCCCCTCCACACCATCACCCCAGCCCAGCCCAGGAGCACAGAGGTTAAAAGGGGGTGGGGGGGGGGGTTTGGGGGTCAGGTGACAGGCCCAGGAGACCACACCCGAGCTGCAGCGTGTAGCACCCCTCTCCCGTTTCAACCGCGTCCCATCTGCGAATTACCCGAGAGCGACAAAACGCTCTTTGTACCTCCGCGATGGCGGGACGGGGGACGTTCGGGGCCCCGCGGCCCGCTGCAACGCTTGCCTGCCAGAGATTACGCTCCCCGGGACAGCCGATGGCGGCTTTACCCCGTGCGTTTGGAGTTAAGCTGGCAACCACCCGGTCCCCAGAGCCGTTCTGGGCTCTGTGGACACCGTCGCCCAGGCGACGCGTCTGCTTCCTGTATGGATCTGCCCCCGGCTTTCAGCCTTCCTGCTGCGTCCGTCTTAAACGAATACGTCCGAATACTTTTTTGATTATTCTGGAAAACTTTGAAATTGATTTCCCCTTGGAAACGCGCAGTAAATTATGATGACTTGTTCATAAAGCAGTCCCCTGTGTCCATCGCTGAATATTTTATTTGTAAAAACAGTTTTTGCTGTTACCCGAGGATGTTTCGCTTATAAATATTTTATTCTGATATAAAATCCGAAATGTGTTTTTTGAACAAAATGGAATTTAGGAATAATATGTGTGAAAGGTGTAAATGTGTGTGTGAGAGAAAGTGTTTGCGTGTACGTGTGTAAGTATGTGTTTGCATGTATGAGTGTAAGTCTGAGTTGGTGTGTATGAGTTTGCGTGCTTGTGCGAGTGTGTGTGTGTGTGTGTGTGTGTGAGTGAGAGAGAGAGAGAGAGAGAGAGAGCATAAATATTTCCATGTATGAGGGCAAGTGTATGTTTGTGTATAGGAGTTTGTGTGTGCGTGTGTGTGTGTGTAGGTGTTTGCATGTGTGTGAGTGTGTGTGTGTGTGTGTTTGTGTAGAGGTTTGCATGTGCGTGAGTGTGTGTGTGTGTGTAGGTGTTTGTGTGTGTGTGTGTGTGTGTGTGTGCATGTGTAACAGAACCCTTGTTCTCTCTCTTTTACCAGCGGGCTATTTACACCTTGTTGGCCAGAGCGGTGCTTCATGAATATTTGATCGGCTGTCTGTCAGTCTTACTTTGTCACACAAACACTCGTGTCTCTGAACAGGATGTGTGCTCTGCACAGGAACCCCCCCTCCCCGAGTAACAGGAGCCTGGGGAGAGGAGGAGAGGAGGGGAGGAGGAGGGGAGGAGGGAGGGGGGCGTAAAGGAGGAATATCAGAGTCACTGGTGCAATCTGAAACTGCCGTTCAGGGGTCACCAGTTCCAGGGGCTCTGAAACTCAGTCTGGGACTCAGTCTGAGCCAGGATCACCGGACTCCGCGTCAGAGGCGCACCTGTGTTTCTGTGTGCCTGCGTACCTGTGTACCTGTGTCCCAATGTTCCTGTGTACCTGTGATCATGTGTACCTGTGTTCCTGTGCACCTGTGTTTCTGTGTGCCGGTGCACCTGTGTTCCTGTGTACGTGTGCACCTGTGTTTCTGTGTGCCTGTGCGCCTGTGTTTCTATGTACCTGTGTGCCTTTGATCATGTGTACCTGTGTTCCGTGCACCTGTTTACCTGTGTCCCGGTGATCCTGTGTACCTGTTTCTGTGTGCCTGTGTACCTGTGCACCTGTGTTCCTGTGTAAATGTGCACCTGTGTTTCTGTGTGCCTGTGCGCCTGTGTTTCTGTGTACCTGTGCACCTGTGTCCCAGTGTACCTGTGTACCGTTGATCATGTCTACCTGTGTTCCCATGCACCTGTGTCCCAGTGTACCTGTGTTCCAGTGTTCCTGTGCACCTGTGTTCCTGTGTACCTGTATACTTGTGCTCCTGTGTACCTGTGATCCTGTGTACCTGTATACTTGTGCTCCTGTGTACCTGTGTTCCTGTGTACCTGTATACTTGTGCTCCTGTGTACCTGTGATCCTGTGTACCTGTATACTTGTGCTCCTGTGTACCTGTGTCCCTGTGTACCTGTATACTTGTGCTCCTGTGTACCTGTGATCCTGTGTACCTGTATACTTGTGCTCCTGTGTACCTGTGATCCTGTGTACCTGTATACTTGTGCTCCTGTGTACCTGTGTTCCTGTGTACCTGTATGCTTGTGCTCCTGTGTACCTGTGATCCTGTGTACCTGTATACTTGTGCTCCTGTGTACCTGTGATCCTGTGTACCTGTATACCTGTGCTCCTGTGTACCTGATGATCTGTAAGACAGGCTGTGTGAAGCTGTCTTCTCCCCTCGTGTGGAGTGAGGCTGGGTTCTGCGCTCAACATTCAGAATTCAGAAAGGGGGGTGCCATCCTACGTTTTCACTGTTTAGTGGGTTATTTCTAGAAATGTTCTATTTTATCAGCCACCAAGCATCCACCTGTGCCATTTCCTCTGAAGAAGCAGTAACCCACACGTACGTAAATGAAACGTACTACAGATATATTTAAATACATCGTCAAAATACAGCTAAATGTACGGCAGACATACAAATTATTTATCTTCAGATACTGCAACATATTACACTGCTGTGAAAAATATAAAAATTATATTTAAATTATATTGCAGAGTCGTGGTTTTTAGTCACCGGACGTTGGCAGAACAGAGAGGCAAAGAGAGTTTACAGGGCGATGCACAAAAAGCAAAGATGTCTTTTACGCTAAAACACAAGTATAATTCCACCTATGACTTAATTGCATGCAAATCGTGGTCTTAGGCATTCGTTTTTGTCGAAAGTAGGAGAATAATGAAATACCTCTCTCATGCCTGCATCCAGCCTGACCTTTTAACAAGGGGCTGGGTTGCTAAGTGAATTTTCAGCAACCCCACAAAGGAAAATTACCGCCTGCGATTTTCTGTCGTCGGCGCGGAGACGTACGGTCGCCGTGGTAATCAGATTAGAGTCGGAGGCGCTGAAGGGCCGTGAGATGGGGGGAGTGGGAGGGGCCGGGTCCCGGTCGTGTGCCGTGACCTCATCGGGCCCCTCCCACATCCAAGGTGATGTAATAGGGGTGAAGTCACTGAACGCCTGACCTGCGACCTCCTGTCCTCTGAGTTCGTGCTCCTTGTGGCCGGGAGCGTCGACGGCGTTTTTTTTTCAGGCCTGTCGGGTATCGCGGGGGCTCGGCCCGGTCAGAGCAGGAAGGCGGCCGACCCGCGGACACGTTTGTACCTGCTGTAATTTTAATGAGGGCGATAAAGACCAGCCGTGTCCCGTGCCTGCGCCTCGGGTCGGATTGCTCCGGGGGTCGGCGAAACCGAAACCGCTCGTCTGTCGTTATTCGGGTCGCTGTTCGGTTTGCGTTACGTTCAGACGTAGCCGTTAAAATAAAAAATAAAAAACGACTTCCTGCAGCAACTGTGATAAAGTTACTCAACAGGGGGGGAAAAAAAACATGCTTATTCGTGCAAGTGTTCCGTTAGTACCGATTATTATAATATTTAATGTAGGGATGGCACTGCTCCACATCACTGTAATAGTGATTAGCTGCATCTTTGTCTACAGCTATAACCCATTCTCACAGTGATTAAAGTGACCAATCACAATGTGTAAAATAATCAAATAAAATCCAAATAATCTTCTGTTATTTTTCAATAGTGTGTGTTCTGTACTAGGTTCTTTTTTGAACAGAAACGGGAGTGAGGCTATCGTGTATCTGCGGTTGAAATATTCCATTTCAGAATAGCCTCATTAATGCGCAAATCTGCATCTGGAATATTCACTGAAGCTGGTCAATAAGAAAGGGGTTTGGCATCTGTAAATCACCACAACAAGTAAACGAGTCAAGGAGCGGATGGATTTTTTCCCTCCTTAATGTAGTGGGGCCTTGGTGCGGACATAACTCAAGACGAGAGAGAGGGAGAGAGAGAGAGAGAGAGGGAGAGAGAGTGAGAGAGCTGGATCACGCTCTGGAGCTTCTCTGCTAAACTGGCTGGTCGAGGGAATCGATGTTGCGCCCTGACCTCTGTTGACCCCCCCAGGCCAATCAGACTAATGGCGGTCGGAGGTCCACGGCACCCCCGCACACCAGCCCGGACCCTCCCTGCGTCTTCACGCCGCGGGGCTCTAACCCCACCCTGATTGACAGGCCCCACTCTAACCGGCAGTATTGGCACTTGAGCTCATGAGAGAGCCTTGTTAGGCCTGACCTCACTCTTTCTGGGGGGCAGTTAAACTTAACGGTCTTCCAGCTGCAATCACTTTATAATATGGGAGCGGGGGTGGGGGGGTCTAACCAATGGTCTCCCCTCCCAAAGAGAGACTGAGGTCAAAGCACTAATCCACAAACTGATGACACAGCTTTTAGCTTTTTTAAATTTCATTTTTAAAATTATTATAATTTTTACATTTATTTCGGTGCCCAACTTGGGGCTGAGTTGGTTCAGTTCCCACCCTGATTTGAAATGC
The DNA here is from genome assembly GCF_018555375.3 of Anguilla rostrata. Taxonomy (NCBI): domain Eukaryota; kingdom Metazoa; phylum Chordata; class Actinopteri; order Anguilliformes; family Anguillidae; genus Anguilla; species Anguilla rostrata. Next base: position 37,542,350 of record NC_057946.1, on the reverse strand, counting down.
CCGACTGTCCGCAACCACGTTCATGGGCTAACGCCACTGCTAATTCGAGAGTGCTGACAACCGCGGTTCTCCTCTGAAGAACGTGGTGTTGCCAGATGCTTCTTTTCACACCGCAGACTACAGCTAAGTTTGCATACAGCTGAGTCATAGGAAGACCTTTCACACAGAGTGGAGGCAGAGGAAGACCTTTCACACAGAGCAGAGTCAGAGGAAGACCTTTCACACAGAGCAGAGTCAGAGGAAGACCTTTCACACAGAGTGGAGGCAGAGGAAGACCTTTCACACAGAGCGGAGGCAGAGGAAGACCTTTTAAACAGAGTGGAGGCAGAGGAAGACCTTTCACAGAGGGGGGCAGGAGACTTCCAGAGGAGAGAACCTTTCACACAGAGTGGAGTCAGAGGGAGACCTTTCATACAGAGTGGAGTCAGAGGAAGACCTTTCATACAGTGTGGAGTCAGAGGAAGACCTTTCACGCAGAGTGGAGTCCGAGGAAGACCTTTCATACCCAGCTTTGACTGCAGTCTATGGGTGCCTAACAGGAGTTGCCTTTTACCAGCAGAGGGTGCTAGACAGCAATTTAACATGGTCCCCCCATGGATCCCATACCCTGGGGGACACAATTGACGATTGCGAGTCACCCTGTACAGCCACTGGCCACGGTCGGAACTGGCGCAGTCCGGATTCGATCCGAGGCCGTGAGGCTCATCCGCGCACCGCAGGAAATGAGTCACTCAGTCACTCATTTATTTTTGTGAGATCATCAATGTTTTTCCCTCAGAATAGACAACATTGCATCTGTGGAGTAACCGGGTTCTATGGTTCTGCAGGTCAAGCCAGAATGGACCACATCTCTGTCCCCCCTGGGCAGCGTTCAGAGAGTTCCTCTCTGTTAGAGCAGTAAACGGAGCTTTGCGATGCTACGTGACCGAGCTGTGTTTGGGGCAACTGTCCATGAAAGAGCAGGACAGGCAGGGAGGGAGGGGTCGATGCCCGAGCCCCCGCCCCATACCACCCGCCTTTCTGAGGCCGAGAACACTCGCCGAGCTGCCCCGATCGGGCCGGTGTAACCAGGCTGCGTCCGAGGGGACCCGAAGGTTTGGGTTAGGGTTGAAGGGGGGGTGGGGGGTTGGGAGCTGACCGGGATTAACACCCTTAAGCTCTCAAGTCCCCTGATCTTCCTTCTTGAGCCTCGCTGTGACCTTCCTCAGCTGCGTGTTAGAGAACTTTAATCTGGGGGGAGGGGGGGGTCGCTGCGTTATCTGTGCAGATGTTTCATTTATGATGCGCAGATTTTCTGCAGATTCATACAGCGGGCAAGTCCACTGATAGGGAAAAGCATGCAGATCAGTAAATCTGTGTTTGGGGAGAGCATCCATATGACATACAGATCAGTAAATCTGTGCTTGGGGAGAGAATCCATATGACATACAGATCAGTAAATCTGCGATATGGAAGAGCATCCATATGACATACAGATCAGCAGATCTGTGATATAGAACATCCATATGACATACAGATCAGTAGATCTGTGATATAGAACATCCATATGACATACAGATCGGTAGATCTGCCCGATCTGTGAATGCAGCTCTGTATGATGACATGCGTTTGTACTATGTCTAGCTAATCTGCTCTTGAAACCGTTATACACATCAATACCCTTCAGAATAATACATTCAAAATATAAGAAATGTATTTCAATATATGAAAAAATTCATTTCAATTACATATCAATTCGTGTCTCATTCACATATGCATCTACTGACATATCGTAGAAAAAGTAAGCATGCTTCCATATGAAGAGCACACAATTGACATAGTTCTATGATACAATTTGCATTAAAAACACATTAGTAAATTTCAGGTCCTTAATTGAATTGTATCTGTTTTCCGGACGGTCACACACACACATTCATGCCGACATATAGAGATGCAGATATGACACCCACCAATGGCTCCATAGACAGTAATGGTATAAATAATATTGAAATGATAATTTCATATATTTTTAAATGATTATATTCCTGTATATCTTTTTAAATGATTATATTCCTATTGGTACATATGATGATTGTTTTAATGTATATATATATTTAACCGCTTTGGTCCGATTGGAATTGTTCAAGCTATTTCACGTGTAATGTCATGTAATCATTTTATCTATAGTTAACTGAGTCCTCCAAGCACCCTGCTGGAGTTAATAGGAGTTTTGTAATGGCCTCAAGGGGGCGCTGTTCCAGTAGAGTGGGCGATGTTATGTGGGACTTCCACTGTGTCTCTTCATTCCTGATGAAGAGCTTTGTTAGCGGCAGCAGAAGTCCCAAAGTCTCCTTTCTTTCCATATAAATCCAGGGAACTGTTATCTGTACTCGTGGTCCCACGCTTGGGACCTGTTACATGAGGGTCGCTGTGATTGGTGGAGACCGTGAGCAGGGAGCTTTTTTTTTTTCGAGGGCGAGTCGCACGCGACGGGACGGCGGGGGAAAGCCGTGCCACTTCTCCACCAGCTGTTCGTCCACCTCGATCAGTCCTCCCCTACGCACACAATCCACTCCACACCAGAAACATGCGTGGGTAAACTACGCAGGTCCGCTGACCACCAGCTCAAGAGCGCGTACTTCACTTTTATTCTCTTTTATATTATCATTCCACAGCTGGATATTGGCAGAGGGACTCTGTAAGTAATAACTGCAAGGTTAGGCCTGAATAGAACCAAATATGGACCTACACATGAAATGATACTTCGACAGTGTCGCAAATTTTATGAATTGTAACCATGACATTACATGATGCAAGCAGCGGTAGTGTTTGTGTTCTTGTAAAGAGCGTATAAAATCCACCCTCTTCAGTAAAACGAAAGTCTCTCCCTCTGTCTCCCAACAGCCAAGCATTGAGCCATGCATGCTCGCATGCACACGCACACGCACACACACATGGCTTATGACCTTTAGATTCGCAGCAGCTGTGGAGGAGGTGTGTTGTTTTGTGTTCAGAAGCAGCTGTAAGCCTGTAGCAGTTCCCATCCATATTGACTTGCGCTGAAGTCTAATTGTCGTCTTATGGAATCCAGGAAATACCCCCCCCCCCCCCCGCCCACCCCCCCCGTAACCGCAAGCATGCACTGCGGCTCTGCAGATGTTTCAGGGGTCCTCTAATCCAGCCGAGTCCTCCGTGTTCAGGATTAAAGCCACCAGCCCATCTGGAGACCCTCACAGGGTCTACGTCCCCGAGCTAGGGGCCACTAAACCGCGCCTTCGTCCCCTGACTGCGTCCTGGGGAGGCTGGGGTCTGACCCCCTCCCCCCCCCCCCCCTTCCTCACCAGCTTCTTTCAACAAGGACTCCCCCCAAATCTGCACCAGGAATAAACTGTCCCAAACTTAAAGCACTCCATTAAACTCACCATAAACCAGACAAATCCAGACTCCATTTTAAGTAGTCTGCACGCCTCCCAAAAACTTTTGTTGTTTGGAGTGAACTCCATGAACACTGGGTGTGGTGTGTATGTGTTGGGGGGGGGGGTTGCTTAAATTTGTGTGTCATTTGCTCACAAAAAACTTTTGACCCTTGAAACTTTTTTTTAGCTTGGTATAAGCAAGGCATCAAAGGCCATACCTCTTCTAGAAAAAGGTGGTAATGCAGTGAAGTGGGAGAAGGGTGGTTTTTCCTTTATTGTTCCATAAGGGAAGGGGGTGTGGGATTAACTGTCAGGGAGTATCACAGCAGCACTTTACAGTGGTAAGAATGATGATACTCAGTGGTACTGATACTGTTGTGCCTCAGAAGGGTAACAGAAATGTGTCTGGTGTGAAAATATATTCAGGACCTGTACAAAACAAAATCATCCTGCTACGTTACAATGTGTTTTTTGCAGGAGTTCTGGAACGTTGCGTTTGTGCAGGAAATCTGGAATGTTCCATTTGCGCAGGAGGTCTGGAATGTTCCATTTGCATAGGAGTTCTGGAACGTTGCGTTTGCGCAGAGGTTCTGGAATGTTGCATTTGCCCAGGAGCTCTGGAATGTTGCATTTGCACAGGAGCTCTGGAATGTTGCATTTGCCCAGGAGCTCTGGAATGTTGCATTTGCCCAGGAGCTCTGGAATGTTCCATTTGCGCAGGAGCTCTGGAATGTTGCTTTTGCGCGGGAGTTCTGGAGTGTTCTGCTTGCACAGCCATTTGCTGCAGCCTGAGGTTGCAGGTGCATCCAGTGATCCCTTTGTGATGTCACAATTCATCTGCAGAGCATTGATTACTTTGCATAACCTAAGATGATTTACACAGCCAACATTCCAGGTGCTTCCCTGTTTAAACAAGGATTTTATTTGGAACACACTGTACACCTACGACCCTCTGGTAATAGGCATGGTGCCCTGTTTCGTCCAGTACTGGTGCATCAGAATAGTCTTGGAAAATTATCTTTCACTTATACATTTAAGAAATTAATTGGACATACAGATTTTTAAGTAAGCAGTGAGTGAACCAAAACAGATGGATTTGAAGACTGGGAAATCTTATTTCGTGAGCCAGGTCTAATGACAACAGATGGTGGTGACGTATTGCACTGAGAGAGGGAGTGTGAGAGAAAAAGAGAGAGAGAGACATAATTGCCATGGGACAATCGGAGTGGATTTGTAACTTATTGCTCCGTAATATCAGGACTTTCCAAATTGCTTCCTAAACAACAACAACAAAAAATCCAATATATCACGGCTAAGGGGAAAAGCAATTCAAATACCTGCAAAAAAGGGCAGTATGCTTTTAACCTCTCGGCACCCCACAAGGGCTGTTCAGTATTTTCTGCAGTGGGAGGAGAAGAAAATTTTAATTTTGGGTCCCGTTGTTTCTTAGCTGTTCTTTTTTTTACTTGTGTAAAAATATATCATTCGAACTTAAATTTCCCTAGCTTGAGCGCAATTTCGTGTTTTTCTTGTTGGTCTTGTTTGGGCTCTAAGCGTTCTTTTTTATTTTTTTTTTATTTTAGTTTTTTATCATCTGACAACGGAGACTTGTTGGCGGGTAACCGTAAACGCGCGGCGACCGTGTCAAAAGTCTCATTGGTGTCTGGAGACATCGCAGCACCTCATAATCCCGCGCCCCAACATCACTTTAATTAAACTTCTTTTAATTAAAGTCCTTCGTCTCTTATTAGCCCCTGTAATTGATTTCATTTCGCCTTTCTCCCGAGTATTGGCTCGACCCTCCGTCAGGCTGATTAATTAATCAATTGATTTATCCCCGCGTGTTTTTTTTTGTTTTCTAAGAGGATTTTTCCGTCACGGCCCTCCTGTCACACACTGCGGTTTTGCCTGCTTTCCGGCCCGAGACACAGCAGCGCGCAGATAAACACAACCGCTAAAGGGAGTGATGTCTCGTGGAAACAAAAACCCTTCACGCGGCTCACACAGCCAAGAAAACAAGCACTCAAAAGCCAGTGCAATCTCCGTTACTCTAACAGAAACGACATTGTTAATAAACAAAATACCAAATGTAAGGATTTAATATAAAAATGCCTTAATACACCAGTTATTGCAACTTTCATTAAAAATATCTTATGCAACTAAAAATATCCAATTTAATGTGTAATATATGAGCTTGATATGCTGTGCAGTTATGTTTGTGTGAATATGTATATATCACTGAACAACATTACCTGATTGAAATTAAAGTTAAACAAAAGCAATTGCTGCCACTAGATTAATTTAACAATAAAAACAAGTAACCTAAGAACAAAAATTGGTTTTATATGGCAATTTCTTTCTTTTAATCTTCCTCTAATGAAGCCTATTCAAGCACGTGTCGTGTAAGACGCTAGTGTGTTAGAACTATAAGAAACCTTAATTAGTGGAGAACCCCCAATTTATCAAAGGATGTGTTTTTAATGCGGGCCTACAAATTGGACACTGTTCTAATTTGCTAAGCCGACCCTGGCACGCTGTTTTGCCCTTGAAAAATGAACATGTCAGCCATTTTGAGGGCTATTTTGCGTGCCGGAGAGCAAAATGTCAGACGATCATAAAATATTTCACCGCCCAGTCCTCATTTAAAATTAAGCATGTACCCAACCTTTCTCTGTTTTCCTGTCATCTACTTGATCCACTAATTTAGGTCAGAAACAGTCTTACTCTGCCAGCCCCCCCACCCCCCCAATGGTGTGTCAGTAATATGCCAGTTAGTACTGTCTTTGAATAATGAGGGGCGTGATAGGCTGCCTGCACATACAAACAACAAAGCTTTGCCTTCCCTGTTCTTACACATCCTCCCAAATATCCCCCGTACTCCAGCGCTTCCCAGCCTGGGGACCCACTGCGTATGCCGGCTTTTGTCCCAGCCATAATAACAAGCTCTGTAACTGTAATGAGCTGCTAAATGTTGTCAACACTTTGACACTTTTACAGTCAATTGAAGGACGATTTACTCTCTTAAAGCCATGCTACGCCAGAAATAGCTGTGTCCCATATTCACATCACATGAATTTCAATTGTTCAGACCAACTTAAGCCTTTATCCGCTGTGCTGAATTTACTATGTGGCAAATAATAATATCCAGTTGAAAGAGGTTACATTTTTAATAGATTCAATTATAAGCGAACAGCTAACTATTTTTTTTTATGGCTCTATATATTTGTTTGCACAAATTCTGTCAACAGTTTTAGATGTATGCAAAAAATCTAATTTCGTGTGAAAACCTACCTAAAACCATCTGTGTAAAAAAGAGGAGTTTACAAAAGGAGTTTACTGACAGGGTATGGCAATAAACCAAAACTGCATTGTATTAAAATAAGTTCAACCTCACACTTATATAGCAGAACGTAAACACATTTTCAACTAAATTAATTTATCAAGAGATCAACTTTGACAAAAACCAGCGTGCACACACAGTGGGTCCCCAGAACAGGAGTTGAGATACGTTGGTGTACTCTATGGTAGCGCCACCTGAGACAGGCTGAAAGCTAGATGGATATCGCCCTCTAGTGGTGACGATACAAATTATCAACTGCTTGAATATTACTCATCTAGCAAATCCAATCTTTTTCCATAAAAAAAACAAAAGACATTCCTGAAGAAGATTTTTAAAAGTACAAAAACCTGAAGTGTATTAATATGTGAGCCAGCTCATGGCGTGAAACTGAGTTTTGTTGTTTCCCAGCTGACATGCAAGCAACACCTAAAGAACTGACACAATCGGCATGAAATCCCAAGCCTTCCACAGGTGGAGCATGCCTGGAACATGGCTGGACAATTTTAATTACCTGTATTAGCAGTTCAGCCATTTTGAAGTCTGTTTTGGACCAGTTACCACAGCCAGCAGCCGCAGCACAATCTCTATGGTCACCAATGCAGATCACAGTGGTGCCCTCCAGCGTGACAGGGTTAGCGTTGATGTCCAGAGCGTTTAGGCCCTAATCACTTCCCCGTGTTAAAACTGGTTTATTCAGACTAACGCACCTGGATCCTGGTGAGACAGGTGAAATGTTGAAAAAGAGCAACACCAATTTCCTCTGCATGCTCTCTCAGTTTCGTTTTTGTTCACGCTGGGCAAAAAGCATTCAAGGATTTACACGCATTACAGCATTGTCTTTGTTTCATGAGTATATTCTCGCAGCTTTTGCGTTGTTCCTCTGTAAAAAATAAAACATTACTTGGAGAAAACAAGCAATAATTAAAGGGTATCACATCACTTGTAAAATATCACAAGATTTGGAAGGGAAAAAAAGAAAAACAAAAATAAATAAAATCAATCAGTGCACGTTTTATGAATTGGCCCCAGTGTCATTAAATCCTTCACCAAATCTGAATTGTGGCCCATCATTTCTCACAATATACATATTCACAGACAGAATAGACTAGTACCCAGACACAGACACAGACACAGACACGAAACCTCTGTACAGCATTGCTTCTCTACTGCATACAAGCAGCAAACTGTGTCTGTGATTTTTTTTTTTCCTAGGAAAGATCCAAGAACCATACTTTGCGATTTTATGTATATATGATGATGGGATGTTCAGGAGCCATATCTGGAGCCATGATCTGTTCCTACGCGTGATACTTCAATTGTAACCTTGTGATAGGTTCTAAACTTAACCTGAATTGCTTCTATGTAAATCACGACTATGTAAATTGCTAATATGTTAAATGTAAACACCCTTGGAAAATATAGGGATTGTCTGCTAAATAAATAAATAATGTACTGACATGGTGCTCTCTGTCTGGGCCATAAACAGTGTCTCTGTTTTACTATCAGAGTGCAAATGTCATGTTTACTGGAGGTTAACTGGACTGCCCTTCTGCAGGTGCAAGCATGGAAGTGACGCTTATTGATGCTGTCCTCATCAATGTCTTAATTTTACAGCAGATTAGTCCTTGCAATCACTTTGAAAGACATGTTGTTCTAAAATGAACTATAAAGGGTGTGTGAGACTGATGCAGTGATTGTAGAGACGATTTGGTGAAACATAATTTGTCATTAAAGTGGCATAATTTGGCATAAATTGTCATTAATAATAGAACAGTCAAACGTCATGCTCCAAATGAACGGAAAGAGCACAAATTCAGAATTGCGCATCTACAAAATGATACCGCAAGCATTCCCCTCTGTTCTATTTTGGAATTCTTCTTGGTCGAAAGCCTGCCAAACAGAGAAGGGATTTGGGGAAAAAATGCAAGTGTAAGACATTTTAGAGCTCTCTTGGGACACGAAAAGGCAAATATATTTACATATGTAGTTTTCAGCCATATAGAAATGGGACGTTTATGCGTGCAAAGAGGATGTTGCTGGGGACGATTTTCCATTTTAATCAAAATCAGTGCCCCTGGATGGCCTTCCGCTACCCCCTATCTGTAAACCCAATTCGGCCATCAATCACGGCGCGTGCTCGAATTATTACGCTGTTGATTAAATTAGTAAAAGCAATCACAATTTTGAAGCAAGTTAATTGGGAGAATTTATTTAGCTCGCGGGACAGTTTTATGTGTGTTTGATTAAGTATTATAAGGTTTGTTTTTCTGATTTTGCATAATTTACCTTTAAATCCTGCGCAAAGTGATCTGGTGCACCATTAACGACTGTAATAAACTCTTTTTAAAAACGCCCCTGTTTATGATTTATCTGCCACAGCCGTGTCTCTCCTGCTGCCGTCTGGCTCCCTGACAAATAGGCTGGATGTAATCTTTCGGCCACCCCATAAATCCAGTTTGCGAAGGTTGCCCGATCCACTGGAAAAGTTAGAGAGGTGAAAGCGAGTTTACACGCGCCCTTTGGAAACTGCACGCGCGTGGGGTGTAGTAAGGTGCGGTGCAGTTGATGTTGGCAATCGCGAATAACTTATGTAATTGGATGAGTAAATTGTTATGGCGAGATTTTATGACATAGATTAACTAAATCGCATTTGTGCTATTAAGTATCATAATTGAGTATCATAGCATCGCCTACCATATATGTTGTTGGAGTTCAGCTTTCCATTTGAAATGTCCTAGCTAATGCGCTTCTGAAAATCATATTACAAGGGCCTATTTAGGCCTATTAGTGCCCTAAGATGCAATAGGCATTCTGACGAAATATTTCTATTTTCATACACTGCTAAAATATATATCACATGATGATTGCTCTAGTGGATGACGTGTACAAATAGTCATCGAGGTTATTAGGCCTGATCTAACCTGCGGCTGCAATTTAGATGGTGGCGGTAACACGCGTAAAATCCGTTTCTGACGGATGTAACAGACGTGTCCTAAAATGGAATGTATATAGTCTATATTTTTGATAAGTCCTATTTCGAATAGAAGTTATATTATCTCCATTACTCCATTAAGTTGTGCACCAAACCGCTATCGATTAATCGTCCTAACAAAAGTATATGCCTACTACATTATATCGATAGTGATAGGCTATTAAGATACTAATTATGTGAGACTCAGTTAAAGTAATTTTAAATCTACTTCTTTACGTCGAATCGAAACTGGACAACAGTTTCAAATAAGTAGCTGACTGTAGCCTAAATGATTATGAACGATTACAGATTCGTGACGTTTCTCCAATACAGTTCAGTGCGTTTCGCCTTTAAATGCTGTCCGTTGCCAATCTCAACATATCGCTTTTTACGGCAAGACGTAAAATAGGAAATGAGCTTGTTTATCCTGCCTGTATGCTTGATCATTTTGAACGCTGCGTGTAATGTTATTGCGAAAGACACCGCAAGGCTGCCGTACACGCTTGTGTGTTGCCTAGGTAGCGGAAATAGCATCTTTAGTTTTACAGTAACCTTTATTCCGTCAGCGCGATCTTCGATTTCACTGTACGTACAGTCAGCGGAGTTAGCTAACACATAGCCCTATAATCATAAAAAGTTTTTTTTAATCAAAGTTTTATGATGGCGAAGCGAAAGCTAACCGCAAACGAAGCGTTAGCGATGTTACAAGAGGAGAGTGAAGCAGAATCAGATGCAGCGGCGGAAATGAATTTCGACGACAGTGGTGATCTGTCTTGGGTCTGTGAGAGTGACAGTGATGAGAGGACAGTGAGCCAGAAACGCCGAGCAAAAAAAGTCGTCTTTCATTTATCGATGCAGCCCTGTGTAAAGCTGTTCCAGCTAACATGCCATCCACGTCAAGAGAGAATCCGCCACCCACATCAAACCCATTGTCGCCAGATGTGCCCACATTACCACCCACACCAAGAGCGCGTCCACCAGCCCAGACTGGGAGGCTGGGGGTAGGAAAAGACGGCACAGTTTGGAACGCATTGCAGCCTGACGAACACTCCGCGGGGAGGCTATCAGCACACACCGTCACGAGAGAAAATGCAGGCCCTACAGCGCAGGCGAAACGCAACATTGACAGCGCGCTCGGTGCGAGAGCACATCAGAGACTGTACTGTAGCTGAGGCACGCAGGGTGAAACGTGACAGTTCATGGGACATGTCGGTTGACGAATTACAGGCATTCATTGCTCTCCTTTACGTCAAGAGTGGGGGATTCCATTTTTTGGAGAGTCCGTGGCACGGAATCGGTTCAAGGAGATAATGCGATTTTTGCGCTTTGATGAGAAAGATACGAGACGCGCCCGCCTGCAAACAGACAAATTCGACCATCGTGTCCGATGTTTGGAACAAGGTTGTGCAGAACAGCATCGCCTGCTACAAGCCTGGAGCGAACATCACAGTGGACGAGCAGTTGTCCCCCACGAAAGCTCGGTGCCGGTTCACCCCGCACATGGCTAGCAAGCCAGGCTAAATTTGGCATCAAATTCTGGTTGGCCGCGGATGTGGACAGCAAGTACATGCTGAATGGATTCCCGTACTTGGGGAAAGGTGAAAGTCGACCGCCAGGGCAGCGACTGGGCGAGACTGTGGTCACGAGGCTCATGGAGCCTTTTCTTGGGAAAGGGAGGAATGTCACCTTGGACGACTTCTTCACCTCTGTGTCACTGGCAAAGAAACTGGCGAGCAACAACACGAGCATGGTCGGCAAAAAGCGACGAGAGCTGCCCCCCTCTGCCCAACATCAAGGAGAGCTGTTCATGACATCAGTGCTGAAACATGAGAGAGTCACACTTACGGTGTACAGATCTAAGCCAGGAAGAAACGTCTGTCTTCTCAGTACTCTGCACCGGACTGTGGCCGTCAACAACGATGCAAAGAGAGAACCAGAGACTGTGACGTACTACAACGCAACGAAGGTTGGAGTTGACGTCTTAGACCAGATGGCCAGGCTGTACTCCGTGAAAGGAGGCACTTGTCGATGGCCCGTTGCGGTTTTTTACAACGTGCTGGACCTGGCTGCGATCAATGCCCATGTCCTATACAAGGAATGCACAGGCGAGAAAATTCCCCGAAGAGACTTTATCCTGAAGCTTGCAAAAGGACTTCGGGAGGAGTACCTGAAAGCCAAAGCCCCTGCCACGACAGAGCCAACACCAAAAGGACAAGGGCATTCGGATGAAGTGTCAGGTCGCCAGATGCAATCAAAATAAAACGTGTGAGACGTGTCAAAAATGCAAGTGGCCTGTTTGTGGAAAATATACATGGAGGGTCGAGAAAATTTGTGCTGACTCAATAGGACAGGGGAACATGACAAAAGTCAGCATAGCCCTCCCACTGCCGACATCTCTTTACGAATGATACAAATAGCAGTTGAAAAAGTGTGCGCATTGGATACATTTTGCAAACCCCATACTATGTATCGACGTGGAACTCGCGAGTTGGAGGATGGAGGAGGATGCACAAAACTAGAGAATACACTAGTAGGCTATAGTCTCTGGTAAAACACGCCGTGTTATTTCACTGTCATTCCTCAGGTTTTACTAATGGAGCACAAATAGTGAGTTCATGTGTATAAAAAATTAGTATAGTCCGTATAGGCCCACGAAAAGTCCGTTGAAAAATGAGTGAGTGTTTTTTTACAGCATGTAGGCCTAGGCCTACCACTAAGATGAAATAAATAAATCAATATGTTATTGTGTTATTTGACATAGGCTACAAACATTGGCATTTTTTGTGACCCGCCAATACAACAAAAGTATTATTTTTTCTATTGTCAACAGTTTATGCCATCTGTACACATTTAAATATTACGGTCAAATGTACCATTTCTGGCCATTTTAGGTACTTTTTCTTTCATTGTATCAAAAAACAAGGATTGTAAAGTGTTTAAATTCTCCTGTTTTCTGTTTTACCATTCTGTGTATTTTTTGGCCACAACTGAGAATATATAGGTATTATATTCTATATATATATAGAATATATATATAGCTATTTTGATGTGGTGTTCATTAAATACACACACACACATTGAATGTTTTTATAGCATGCTAATAATAAATAAATAAATAAATAAATAAATAAATAAATAAATAAATAAATAAATAAAAATACAAACATGGTGTGTTCACGTTTCTTATGACCTGTGCCAACACAACTGAAGTAGGCCTATTATTTGCAATGTTTTACACTATTTACATGTCATGGTCAAATGGAATCTTGGGCTGCGTCCGAATAGTCTTTTTTGCTTAGGAAGGTTCCTAACTGAGTGAACTGACCCGGAAGTATCTAAGTGGCAGCCATGATAAGAGCTGGTCGAATTCTCTAAATGCTAAGGAAAGGTGCTTAAAACGATCAACATGACTGAGTTGTGTGGTGGTTATTAAGCTATTGCACAGGCTTATAATCAGATCATAATCAGCATATTACCATAACACAGAAGTCTGTCTTTCAATAAAAAGGGATACGAGACGTTTTTAGCCAGATTATGTTTTTAATTCAACATGTTTGAAACTTATGAATGATATGTACAGTAGTAAATTTGTAGGCCTAACATGTTATGTCTATCTTGCATTATATTTAATGAATTTTTTTCATACAATCATACTGATTGGGATTAATGTCGATAAATATGAGTGGACAGGAGGGTGAGCGTGAGCAACTATTCTCAATGTGGCAACCACTATGGGGCGACATAGCTAAGGAGGCTAAGGAGTGGTTGTCTGGCAGTCGGAGGGTTGCGGGTTCGATCCCCGCCCTGGGGTCCATTTACCATTTCGTTTCACTTCTGTAACTGGTAGCCTATATTCCTTTTTTTAGTTCAATTCCACCCTTGGTAATGAAGTAATATTTTTCACCGGGTTGTCCACGTTTATATAGCCTGCATGAAACAACACGGTAAGAACGCACGTGGCGAAGTATCTAAGATGCGCTTTTAGTAGTCCATCTTCGGAACATTGTAGTTTTCCACAGCAGACCCACGTCAATAACATCCGCCGTCGCATAATTACGTTGCCTAGTGTAAACGCAGTCGGATTCTCTTAGCAACGCGGTTGTCTTTTCCTAAGTCCTTTTGAATTCTTCTTCACATCTTTCCTTAACCTCATGACGTTTTTCATCGAGGTCAAGGAAAAGTGGTTAATAAAAGACATAGGACGTCATTTTTAGAATATTCGGACACAGCCCTGGCCGTTCTAGTGTTAAATACTGTCCGTTCCCATGGCAATCTCAACATATCGCTTTTTACGGCAAGACGTAATATAGGAAATGAGCTTGCCGGATGGTAAGTAGCCTATACGTACGAACCATAAAAAACAGGCAAGTATTGAATTAAGTGAACGCGAGCGTTGATTTTGTTGTATAAAACGTAATATCAAATTGTCATGCTATAGTAAAAACTAGAGTATTAGTTTTTTATAACTGTGGATATTGATAATTACTTCCTTGTATTTGACCTAGCTAGCATTCGTGTTAGCTGCCGTTTCCAGCCCCGACCAAAATGTACAATAATAAATAACGAAATGAAATGCTGCAGACATTTTCACAATTTACGCTTGTAACCAATTTGGCTGAATTGATGCCTTCCTACTGCAGCTGACATGTCGTACAGCTATCTATAATCATATTTGACATCATTACAGGCACCAGCTACAGTACCAGTAGCTTGCAAGCCAGATACAGTTCTACATTCGTCTGCGTGTTCTGCCACAACGGGCTTAATCTTTGCGCTACAAAACGTGCATGATCAAACTTTTGTACATAAAAACCACTTGCTTAACACGAATTTTTAATACGATAGGAACAGATCTTTTGTAAAAGTATTCCGGGCATTGTAGATACTATTGCATGCGGTTCAATTGTGGGATTAGCATATATTACGGGACTGAACGCATGCTATCGTTTGTGTTGCAATATTGTACTTAAAAAGAGGTTTAATCTCAGATTTAGTAACAGATAAGGCACGCACTTTCAGCTTCTGAATAACTGTGGTGCATTTGTGTGCATTTTTTGTCCGTTGCTTTTGCGACGTTAGCTGAGACGGACTCGCGGCTCCGGTAGTGGTGTAATCGTCTGCGCGCAGCACCCCGTTCTCACAGCAGCCGCAGGCCGGCAGACGATGTTGGTCTGCTCTCCGGGAGGAGGAGAGGACGGGGCCTGCTGCTGGGAGTCCCCGCAGCCCAGGGCTCGATCGGCCCGCCCATGCCTGTGATCCCGATCCCCCGGCGGGTTCGCTCCTTCCACGGCCCCCACAGCACGTGCATGCACTCCGCCTGCGGACCCGCGCGCACGGCACAGCTGGTGCACAGCAAGTACAACAACTTCGACCTGTACCTGAAGTCGCGCTGGATGTACGGCTTTGTCCGCTTCCTGCTCTACTTTGGCTGCAGCCTGCTGACCTCCCTCCTGTGGGTGGCGCTGTCCGCCCTCTTCTGCCTTCAGTACGTGGGTGTGCGCGTCTTCCTGCGCCTCCAGTACAAGCTGTCCGTCATCCTCCTGCTGCTTGGACACCGGCGCCTGGACTTCAGCGTACTGAACGAGCTCTTCATCTACAGCATCCACGTGACCATGTTCCTGGTGGGAGGCCTGGGCTGGTGCTTCATGGTTTTCGTGGACATGTAGTCCCGCTCAGAGACGGGACAGCTACCGCCAGGCGTCCCGCTCAGCACCAACTTTCATTCCACACGCTATCACTGGGGCCGGACACGGGGGCAGCCTGTTTTTGTGGTCAGAAGTGGCCGGTACAAGGTGCTTCTAAGTCTCGGAGGTTATGTAAAGTTGTACACGTGTATCTTGGCTGGAACCTCCATTTTAATGGTCTTGAAGCAGCGGGGGAGTCTGGGTATTGTATTTTTCAGCTGGGAGATGTGACGCCGACACGCTGCGCTCTGTCACAGCAGTGCTGCTGGTGACCGGTTGTAGGCACGGTTGATCGTGTTTGCGGCAGCCTCACGGCTTGCCTTACCCGCTGCCGCCTGCTTCTGGAAGATTCTGAGCATTGCGGTTGGTTTTACATTCGGTGGCCCGCGGACACAAACGCTCCACTTTGTGGCCGGGCCTGGGTCCAGCTCGTACAGTGTGACGGCGCACTGCCACCAACCCAAAAAAGAAAACAACCAAGACGCTGAGTGTCCTCTGCTGCACTGTGGGATAGCGTTGGGCAAGACTGGCATGAGTGGTGAGAGAAGAACAGGCTTGCCTATTGTTCTAGGATCAAGATGTAATAAGTCTCATAGCCTTTCCACCCACTCAAATCTGATAGGCCTTTCTGTTGTGCTAAAAAATGAACGGAGCTCCAAGCTCTCTTTATTTTGGAGGGAAGATATTCCAGTGAACCCCTCGCCGTGTAATTTTAGAAAGACCGATTCATACTGTACGTGATTGGTGCCAATTGACGTCATTATACAATGTCTGAAACAGGTCCTGAAAGCCTTTTAGAATTACAGAGCACATGTTGGTGAAGTGTTGAGTAGGCATAAATGTCATGTGATCGTGGCTGGTGTCAGTGTAACGCTTTTTGGAAAGGGTAACGTTGATATTTGTAAATAAACTTACGACTCCTTTGCCACTCTTCTGTGTCCGTTATTTGGAGGTAATGGGCTGCTGGGCTTCACTCTTTACACTGGGAACCATCTGTGGGGTTTTGCCTTTTCACCTGCCGGAGAAACAGGGGTAGTTATTTTCCTGAGATGGTGTCAGTTGGATAAGATGTCCCAGCCTGCATTTGATGTTAGGTGTATTTTTTTTATGAACGGGAGAGTGAGGCTTCATGGACTACGGAACAGGAGAGGATTTCTTGTTCATCTGCACGGACATGGAAGCTCCAACCCCTCCATCCCCTTACCCCCCTCCCACCCTTTCTGTGGTGGGGATGTGGCGGTCGTCGTCATCATCGTCATTAAAGCCAGTTCACACCTATAGGCCCTTGTCCAAGCCTCAAAGCATTGTGTTCCATGTCTACAGGGCAATTTGACATGCATTTAAATAGTATGGAAATATGTGAAACTATGTAACGGTTATGGGGCAGAATGTATTTTGTGTTCCATTTTCGCCATTTTTATTTGGTTTCTGTGAAAGTGAGGGGAGTACGTTTGACGTGTTTCAGCGTTAGCAGTGGCTTGGGAGGCCATAGGAAACCCGCTGGCGATTAATCGGCAGTCGGAGCGCGTGCAGTTCATAGCGGATCCCGCGCTGGTGGGTGCCCAGGCACGTGGCCCCATTTAGGCCCGATGCGGCGAAGGAAAGTCTTATTTAGGAGAGAAAAGGTCAGTGAGGTGAGTTTGTGAGCCCATACTGCCGTTACCCAGAAGGCCTCAGCACCGTCTCCCAGTGCGTCTGTCGTGTCTACAGATCAGTGCAGGTTGGCGGTGCGCTGAGCCGTCACTTTACAAGCGTGTGAAAACTACTGGATGGCCTGCATGTAGGACCAGTTACAGCTCTTCTCAGTCTTTAACTGTTTTGAACAAGTAAGGATGATTCACATTCAAAGCGCCTTCTGTTCGGTTATGGAAATTCTTGTTTGGCAAGTGGCATTAACAGTAACAGTCACAACAGAACCCTATCCAGCGAAGGCAGTTACCGGAGGCAAGAGCATCAGAATGTATGAGCACAAATCCAGGCCTCCTGTACTTACTTTAGAACACTTGTGATTGGGGCTGGGCGATATATCGCAGTGATAATTATCACGTGCAATAACGGTCATCGCCACCGTGTGGCGTACCGCCTTACTTTTTGTCTTTTTCTCTTTAATTGTACCTGACGCAATAGCAAACAACCACGCTTTTGGAGGCCGTGTGAAACGCTTTTCGAAAGAAAAGACCTCACCTATTGCTTGACGGTAAGACAGCCAGCAAGGCCTTGTAGCTTCCGCGCGATTGGCAGAAACACATCACGTGATCACACGGAAGCTGTGCGACCTTGCTTCTGATTGGATGTCTCGGCTGTCAACACCCAGTAAGTAATAGCGGTTACGTTTTTCTCCGGAAGCATTTTACACAGCCTCTTTAGTTGTTTAGTAACGCTTCAGGTATAATTAAAAAGGAGAAGACAAAAGAAAGGTGATACGCCACACGGTGGCGACGACCGTTATTGCACGCGATAATTATCACTGCAATATATCGCCCAGCCCTACTTGTGATCTGGAGTGAGTCTGATTCAGGTGTTCACACTGCACTGGATTCTGCTTTGCCTCAGGGTGCTGTTAGGCACGTTGGATCCTGATGAATGAGTCTTTTAAAGTGTTCATCACACCTTGTGTGACAGTGTTCTGGTGTTGGAACGAAATTTACTGTTATTGCAGTTGTTTTCGCCAAGCCAGAATTGAATTCTCAACTAATAAAATTGCTCTCTACCCCTAAATTATGTGCACCAGAGCTACCTGTCAAACAAGCTACACCTTTGCATATCCTAAAGGCCAGTCACATCGGAAACACTTTTTGGCTGATGCTCTGCGGGTCACACGGGTTATGTTTTACATATCATCCGTTGAAACCGCTGAATTATGGTATTTCATTAAAATAATTACTGCAGGTTCTCTGCATAGCTATATCACCTGTCTAGAAACTGCACTGGCCTTCAGTGTGCATGCATAATTAATTAACTGCTTGTAATTCAGGAGGAAGTGACCATTCACCCCAAGGGAAAGAACGGTTCACCTGAAATTATGCTTCTTCGGTCTCAGCCATTAAAGCCATTCTCTGACGGCTTTCGTTTGTCGTTTTACGCGTTTCCTGTGTCCGATCTGGAGTTGTTCCTGAGATGTTTTGGTACGAGGTATCAGGGTCATTTGATCACCGCTGTCCGTTCTCTGAGGCCCTGTGTCGTCCTGTGTCCAGTGTTTATTTTGTGGACAGTGCCGGTCAGGTGTGGATTCTTACCTGTTAACACAAATACGAGAAATTTACCCGCGGTACACCACTGCGTCCTAGTGCTGGTAGAATTCGGTATCAGACGGTGATGTCACTAATCTGGCACTGGGTGTATTGGGTAGAATGAACCGCCCACCAGCCCACTGGAACCAGTTATATTTTCTGATTTATAAAATGTGGCTCAGCAGATGATCTAAGTGGGTCACTTTAGTGCAAAGTGCTTCTGCACAGTCACCCCTCTTTCTCTCTTTCATATTTATTTATATATGCCTGTATTTAAATGGAAATACATAACACACACACACACACACACACACACACATATATATATATATATATATATATACACATGTAACTTATATACAGTGCTGTGGGAAAAGTATTTGCCCCATTTCTGATTTCCTATATTGTTGCATATTTATTACACAGAATGGTTTCAGGCCTCTACACAAAATGTAATATTATTCATTTTTGTTTAAAGATCTTCTGTTAAAATAGGAGGTAAGCTGATTAAACACAACCCACATTTTTTAAATTAATTAAAGTTATCAAACACCCATGTCAGCCATGTGAAGTAATTGCCCCCTTAAACTTAATAACTGATTACACCTCCGGCTGCGAAAACTGCAACCAAATGCTTACTATAATTTGATATCAGTCTTTGGAGGAATTTTAGCCTACTCTTCTTTCCAGAACAGCTTTAATTCAGACGAATTAGTTGGGTTTCAAGCATGAACTGCTTGTTTCAGATCCTGCTACAGCATCTCTACTGGGTTCAATTCAGGACTTTGACGAGGCCACTCTAAAATTTTAATTTAGTTTCTTTTCAGCTATTCAGATGAGGGCTTGCTTTTGTGTATTGGATCACTGTCTTGCTGCATAATCAAATTACGCTTCAACTTCAGCTCAAGGACAGATGACCAGACATTTTCCTTAAGAATTTGCTGGTACAGAGCAGCAGGTTCCTTTAATAATGGTCCAGGTCCCAAGGCAGCAAAGCATCCCCACACCATCACACCATGTTTGACTGCTGGTATGATGTTCTTACTGTAAAATTCTGTATTTGCTTTACGCCAGACAACAGGACCTGTGTCGTCCACAAAGTTCCACTTTTGACTCATCTGTTCATAGAACATCCAAAAAGGCTTGGGGATCATCCAGATGCTTCTTTGCAATTGTGAGATGAGCATTGATGTTTCTCTTGGTTAGCATTGGTTTCCGCCCTGCAACTCTCCCATGACTCCCATTTTTGCCTTGTCTCTTTCTTACTGTGGAGTCATGAACACTGACCTTAGCTGAGGCTAGAGAGGCCTACGGTTCTTTGGATGTTCCTCTGGGATCTTTTGTGACTTCCTGGATGAGTTGTCACTGCGCCCTTGTCGTCATTTTGGCAGGCCTGCCACTCCAGTTTCAGATTCACCAAGTGCGTTCTCCATTTGGAGATAATGGCTCTCACTGTGGTTCGGTGGAGTCCCGTGGAGGGTAGCAACGGCTTTGCAACCCTTTCCAGACTGATATATTTCAACAACTGTTTTCTCATCCCTTCTGGAATTGTCTTTGATCATGGCATAGCGTGCTTGTAGTAACTTTGTGAAGAATACCTCACTCTGATGGTAATGTTTTAATATGAGTGTGGTTTAGATTCAATGGGGATGGCTGCAATCAGGCTTGTCTATGTTCAGTCAGTTGAGTCTGTCAGTTGAATTTGGGTGATTGGTTGATTTAGTAACTAAGGGGGCAATGACTTCTTCACATGGGTGACATGGCGCTTGATAACCTTTTTCAATAAATTAATGAAATAATCATTTTAAAAATGTGTTTTGTGTTTACTCAGTTTCCCTTTGTCTAATATTATATTTTGTCGAAAGATCTGAGACTATTCTCTGTGACAAATATGAATTAATAGAGGAAATCAGGAAGGGGGAAGAATCTTTTTCACAGTACACCTGCGCGTTAACGCAAATAGCCTGCTCCTTCCAACAGCAAATCGTGTGGCTGCAACTGAGAATAACAAGCACGGTAGACACGGCAGACATGGTGAAGAGGTGTCATTTCTTAGAACAAACATTAGAATGGGCATGATACGTGATCTAAGCGACTTTGACCGTGGCATGATTGTTGGTCCGACGAATCTATATTTCTTCTGTGACATGCAGACGGTAGGGCTAGAACTTGGCGTGAACAGCATGAATCCATGGGCCCGTCCTGCCTTGCGTCAACGGTGCAGGGGAATGTTTTCTTGGCGTACATTAGGCTCCTTAATACCAAAATGAGCATCATTTGAACGTCACAGCGTTCCAAAGCATTGTTGCTGACCATGTGCATCTCTTTACGGCCACAGTCTACCCTTTCTTTCAAATGGGTACTTCCAGCAGGATGACGCGCCTTGTCACAAAGCGTACATCAACCCCAAGTTGGTTCCACAAACAAGACCGCGAATTCAGTTCTCTCCAATGGCGTGCGCAATCCCAAGAGCACCTTTGTGATGAGGTGGAACGGGAGGTCCACAGCATGAATGAGTGGCCAAAAAAAAATCTACGACAACTATGTGATGCCATTGAGCCAGCAAGGAATGTTTTCAGCACCTCGTTGAATCCATGCCTCAAATAATTCAGGCTGTTCTGGAGGAAAAAGGGGATCCTACAGTGCCTATACTAGATTTGTGGACCTAATGAAGAGGCCTGTGAGTGCATGTACACAGATATACACATATATAGATGTATGCATATAGATACAAATACACATATAATCTATGAAACCTCAGCCTGTGATGGTGCAAATACTAACAATGCCACTAATGATAATATAACAAAACAACTAACAACTAAACAAACAGCAATAATAATAATAATAATAATACTCGTTGTTGTTTTTGTTGTTGTTGTTGCTGCTGCTGCTGTTATTTCTACATTGGAGTGTGGAGCATGTAGTAGGCTAAGGTTTTTTTTTTTTTCGAAAACTCCACGTCTTTTTCCTCCGTCGGTCAAATGCATGTGTGCATATTAAACGCATGGCCTGTTTCTTTAAAAATAACTCGCGACTGTATCATGAATGATGTCAGGGGCGAGCGCAGTTCAGTTACCGTCCATGTGAGCGACAATCACTTCCTGGATAGGGAAAGACGCACAGAGAGAGAGAGAGAGGTGGAACCGAGCGAGCGAGCAAACGAGGTGAGACTGGTGGGCCTGGGCAAATAAGGACCCCGCAAACTTTGCATCCGGAGAAATACCGCGGCGATCGAAGGGGAGCAGGTTTTATGGAGGAGAAACATAGCGGGTATTTTTCCGATCCTTTATCTTTTATTAATTGCACGGCTTGAAAGTGTGACGCATATAAGTTGCTTGATTTTATGTCCTCTCGTTGTAGTTTTTACAGGTTAATCTGTATGCTATTTTATCGAGCTTCAGTCTGGCGTAGGCTATGAACAGAAGTATGAAAATTGTATTTTGTTTAGTAATGCTATACTAAACATTTGTAGGTTTAGCGTGAATATTTAAGGTTTCTTTTTCTTTTGGACATTTCTGTATCCCGCTCACTGTGACATTGATTTGATAACGTAACTTTATTCGCGACATAATTGCGCTAATGGAGCGCTGTAGGCTTGCTGGCTCATTTTAAGTGCTGTTTGCGCATGCCATATAAAAGATATAACATGGCATTTGTAACGCGAAAAACAGTTCGATCTTAGTGTGTATACACTGGTCAATAGCCAAAATGTAATATGACATGACATCGCTGCGTCACTATCAAAGCAATCCTTTTAACATAAATCTGCAAGCCGCCGCCGCCCCCCCCCCCCCCCCAAAACACACACACATTCCATTTATTTCTTGCATGTATATTTATTTATTTACGCACATATTAGCCTACACTTTAACAAACAATGTTTCTTTATGCTAAATGCACTCGGTATACGAAATAGCATGTATTGACTTTGTGAACTTTAATATCGTCCTCAAAAAGTTAAATACCTCCGTTAACTCCGGAGTTAGGTACACGTTTAAAATGACACGTTTTCCGTCATATTAGCTGCCTGGCATTGCCGATATGATTATTAGAGTTTTACATATCGGATTGTGATCCGCACAGTGTAGTAGGCTAACATACTGTAGCCTGTGAATGCCTGCATCGTTTTTTACTGGCATGTCCCCAACATGTCCTCGCTTCTCTGGTTTAGAGCTTTAGTGTACAGGTATGCTTTATCAATCAGTCGATAGCGATACACGAGACTTTGTAGACGTTTGTCTGTATGGTAATCTTGGCGAGATGGGGAAAATAATGGACTTATTCTGTATTGTGTATGTATTATTGTATTGTATATGCATTCTGAGTGTTTTGGTAGTCTACGGCACTTTCAGTTTTAACAACCTCAACTATTTCCACCTCTTTAGTGTCTTGTCTGTCAACACTGGTCGGTGAGAACGTGCGCCTGTACATAGTGCCATTTCTGCGAAATGAAATTATTATAGATTTTTAATCTCCATTTGAAAAACACTTGGCTTGTTTTCCTTGAAACGTAATTGCTGCTGTTATTCTGTAAACCTGTCAGAAAAACTGGCTGAAGGCTGTGGAAAGTCTGTGGGCCTACGCACGTTAGGTGCAGAGACGTTACGCCGACTTCTATGGAAACATAAGGGGCTGATCTGGGATTGTCTTTAAAGTTCAAATTAACTTAGTCGGTAAAAACGAAATCCTAAACTTTAGTATGTTCATGGTGGGCCAATATTTGATGTGTTGACGCCCTCCTCGTCAGATTACGGCGATATTTTAAAGTTGACTGAATTGTTCTGTCATTTCTAGTGTTAAACATTACAGGTGTGGTGCCCACATTTCACGTGTAGTCGGTTGCCTACCAACATGTGGTCCAGGAATTTAAAAAATGTGACCTGTGCAATAAATTTTATAGTGCATAAACCGCATTTATAACCAAAGAGGAAATTTGTGAAAATGTGAATTGTAATTTGATGGATATTCAAAAAGTTACCCGCAAATGACATGAATAAAGTAAATTATATATATCAAAGATTATTTCCATGCAAGCGACGGTAATCTACCTCTGGAATTTGTCGTACAGATTTTAAACTGCACCGATTAGTTCTATTAGTTTGTCTGTGTTCAAGGCAGTTTTATGACGCGATATTTGAAATGCACATCACCTTTTTGTTGTCTTGGAATGCGTTCTTGTCATCCTTCTGGTAAATCAATCAATCAATCAAATTTTATTTATATAGCGTATTTTACAACAGTTGTCACAATACGCTTTACAGACAGCCCTAGCCTAAACCCCCACAGGAGCAAGCCTAAGGCAACAGTGGCAAGGAAAAACTCCCTGTGGCAGATGGGGAGAAACCTTGGAAGGAACCAGGCTCAAGGGGGAAACCCATTCTCCTCTGGTCGGCTCAGGGTGCCGACTGGTGACCAGCATGTCAGCCAGTTTATGCAGAAGATATGATAAGTGATGTGGCTCAGATGATGGGTGGGGCCAGGTGGCGGTGATGGGGAACAGCAGGTGGCGGCAGATGTGGGCAGGGTGGAGGCAATGACGAAGGAGGGGCTGGACCGCAGAGGTGGGGGAGACCAGACGACTCTCAAAGCACTCTCGAGGGTTGGGGCAAGAGCCCCGCCGGCAGCGTGGGGAAGAGGGTGGAAACAGCAGTTAAGGGATTTGCAATATACCAGACAGTGAGTAAGTGCCAGTGCTATGTATTGTGGGACGCCGCCAGGAGTAGAATATGGCTGCATATCTACTAGGACAGGGATGGAGAGCCCATGCAGTCATGAGGGTAGACAACCATACCCGCCTATCAAGAGCCAGCCCATGTAAAGTCGGGTCACAGCTGATTGACAGGTGACAGTAAGGAAAGGATTGCCACCTAGAAAGCTCTATGACTACAGGCTTCTCGCACCCTGTCTCCAGACTATAACTGATTGTAAGCTTGAGCATAGAGGTGCGTTTTTAATCTAGATTTAAATATTGAGACTGTGTCTGACTCCTTTATAAATAATGGAAGCTGGTTCCACAGTAGTGGGGCCCTGTAGGAGAAAGCCCTACCACCTTTTAGGTTCTTGGAAATTCTTGGGACTACCAAGTAGCCTGCGTCTTGAGATCGGAGTGACCTTGTGGGCTTATAAGGTAGGAGCAGGTTCGATATGTACACAGGTGCACGTCCATGCAGAGCTTTAAAAGTCAGGAGCAAAACCTTGAAGTCTATCCTATACTTAATGGGTAGCCAGTGAAGCGACGCTAGTACTGGTGTAATGTGCTCATACTTCTTAGTTCTGCTCAGGATACGAGCAGCTGCATTCTGCACAAGCTGGAGACTCTTTAACGAGTTATTAGGGCAGCCAGAAAGCAGGGCGTTACAGTAGTCTAACCTAGACGTAACAAATGCATGGATCAATTTTTCAGCATCCTCGACTGACAGGAAATGTCTAATTTTAGCTATGTTGCGCAGCTGAAAGAAGGCAATTCTGGATGTGTTTTTTATATGGGTGTCAAAAGATAGATCAGGATCAATGGTGACACCAAGGTCTTTAACGACCATATTAGGTTCAGCCAAACAACCATCACAGTTTAAGGTGAGAGTAGACAATTTCTCCCTTAATATTTTGGGACCTAAAACCAACATTTCAGTCTTGTCTGAATTTAGGAGCAGAAAATTTGAAAGCATCCAAACCTTGATATCTACAATACAGGCCTCTAACCGTGAAAGCGGCAGTGCTTCGCCAGGTTTCATTGAAATATAAATCTGGGTATCGTCCGCATAACAGTGGAACTCTACGCCATGTCCCCGGATAATATTGCCAAGTGGTAGCATATATAGCGAGAAGAGTACTGGTCCTAGTACTGATCCTTGTGGAATACCGTATTTCATTATTGAGGAGCTGGACTCATCTTCTTTAATTTGACAAACTGTTTCCTGTCACAGAGGTATGAACCAAACCATGCAAGTGCCTGTCCATGAAGTCCAACACAGGCCTGGAGTCTGTCCAGGAGTATTCCATGGTCAATTGTATCAAAAGCTGCACTCAGGTCGAGGAGCACAAGAACCGACACAGAGTTACGGTCGGCTGACAGTAGTAAATCATTTGTAACCTTGATAAGTGCGGTTTCTGTGCTGTGGTGGGGTCTAAACCCAGATTGGAATACCTCATGGATACCGTTAGAGCTAAGGTATGCACTTAGTTGCTTAGCAACAATTTTCTCCAATAATTTTGAAAGAAATGGAAGGTTTGAAATAGGTCTATAATTTTCCAATTTATCGGGTTCTAAGTTTGGTTTCTTCAATAATGGCTTAATGACTGCCACTTTTAGTGACTCAGGTACGTATCCTGTGACTAGGGATGTATTAACGATTTTAGGATATGCTGGCCTAGTACTGGAAATAGTTCTTTAATCCAGTTTGAAGGAATAGGATCGAGTACACAAGTCGTCGGTTTTGAAGACATAACTAATTCGGATAACTCAATCATGCTAATGGGCATAAAACAGCTCAGTACTGCTGTCTGTAAATCTTCCTGTTGTAACCAGGTGCGGGGCTGTTTATTAGCAAGAACAGGAATATTGCATGATGGAGACAGTTTGGAAATCTGGTCTCTAATAGCCTCAATTTTCTGATCGAAGAAGTTCATGAAGGCATTGCTGCTAAGGTTGGAAGGATAAGATGAAAACTCTGATGATTGTTTTTTAGTTAATTTATCCACAGTGCTAAATAGGAATTTTGGGTTATGTCTATTTTGTTCAATAAGTTTTGAGAAAAAGGCAGATCTAGCAGAAGCAAGAGCTTGCTTATACTGAAGAAAGCTGTTTTTCCATGCAAGATGAAATACTTCTAGCTTTGTTGATCGCCATTTTCGCTCTAATTTTCTAGTAGAGTATAAACAGAGTATAAACTGTATTTTTAAATCTTGCGATTTTGCCGCACGTGACGCGCAATATTTAGCGAAAGTACTGATGTAAAGTCCTCTACAATATGTTGTCTGAACGTACATCTAGAGATACACCTGTGCTGTTCTCTGCTGCTATCTATCAATATTCTAACGTGTTAAGAATACAAACACCCACGTGCCATCGAATTTTCTTTTTGCGCGTACTTACGCAGTGTTTGAACCCTGGCCTTAATAATGTTACAATTTGCTCTTTCCACAACGATGGGAGTTTTTTTATTTAGATTTTTTGAATATCAGCATGAAGGTAAAAACGTGTGTTTGCATTCGCTATCATGGTTCCACGACTTTATGTGTGCGTTCAAACCGCTTAATCCAATTATGGAGCCGTTTCAGGTGGCTTTCAATAATTATAGGACGCAGTCCCGGGTTTCCCAGAATGTTGCGCAAAGGTAAATTCTGATGATGGTGACTGAAGCTCGTGCATTTGCGGTTACCGTTAGGTATCTCTTCACCCCAATAAAACGTGGTAAGTTTTGACAGCTTGAGATACATTCACAGCCTTCTGATGTACCCGTTAATATGAAACGAAAGGCCCACGCCCCCCTACTATTTACATTTTTGTGCATATATGTTGCAAAACATAGATGTTGTATGTAATAGAATATGTAATGTATGTTGGTCGGATATATTTAAAAAATTGCGGTTCAGTCATTCAGAAGGATTTTGACCGATCACTCTTCACCTATTAATGATGTTATTAATGATGTTGCCCGTTTCCTGAATCATGTTTTTGGGCCGGGTAGATAGCTGGCGTGGATTATTCACTATCTACAGTTTTGCTGTGATGCCTCCCTGCCGCTTGCCATACAATCTCATGATCTCATGTTGTCCTCGTATCCCCTCTATAAATACTGCATTAGAGTTCCCCTGAGGCCACGTCCCCTCACTCTGCAGTGGCACAGGCGCGAGCGGGAGGGGGAGATTTTGGTTTTGTTTTATTTTCTGGCGGCAGTGGCGGGGGGGGGGGGGTGGCGGTGTTTGAATGAAATAACTTGGGTGCACATAGAAAATGTATCTCCCCAGGACAAAAACAAAAAAAAAAGAATTACTCCTGTCGAGAGAATCTCATTTGATTTGTTGAGCTAGGTCACTGCAGAGATTACAGTTTGGAGACGGAGGGAGAGGGAGAGAGTGAGAGGGAAAGAGAGAGGGGGAGGGGCAGGGAGGGAGAGAGGGAAAGACAGAAAGACACAGAGAGAGAGGTAGAGAGAGAGAGAGGGAGAGAGTGAGAGGGAAAGAGAGGGGGGGCAGGGAGGGAGAGAGGGAAAGACAGAGAGAGAGGGAGAGAACAGGCTGACTGACACGCTCATGCTCCGTGGCCGCGCTCTCTCTCTGACCTGAGCTGACTAATGCGTTCCTGTCTGTCGTTCATGGAGCCCGAACATGTGACTAAGCACAAAGCCTCCATTCCTACACTGCCTGCCTCTGCGTCTCACAGCCTTTTCTGCATGTGCGCGCTCTCTCTCTCTCTCTCTCTCTCTCTCCCTCTCCCTCTCCCTCTCTCTACCTTCTCCCACTGCCTGATCTTTTTGTCTTTTGTTTCTTTACCCCTTTCTGTCTCTTTCTACCTTTCTCCTCCTCTCTTTGTTTCATTCTCTCCGGTTTTATCTCTCTCTGTCTGCCTGGCTCTCTCCTTTGTGCTAGGTACTGTACTCGAGCCTTCTGAGCCGTGCCTGCCTGCAAGCTTTCAGGAGAAAACAAGGGCTGCCATTTTCTCCTTCTCTCTCCCTCCCTCTCTCTCTCTCTCTCTCTCTCTTTCTCTTGCCCGCCCTCACCCTCCCTGTCTCAGAAACAAGAGTTTGATCAATGGCATTGCTTTCATGTTAGTGTGGAGCTGGTGGGCAGCAGGGGTGGCAGCGGGAAGGGGGGGGGTGGTTGAGCTGACTCTCTCTCTCTCTCTCTCCGCACACAGCTCATTGTATCATGGCTGATATCCATAAAACCTTCTGGGCATTAATTCGCTGGACTCTCAGCGCTGTGAAATTCGGCCCAGCTGTTGTACCAAGCGAACGCGAACGTGATGCGAAATGGAAGCCGGTCTCCGCACACAGAGCCTTCCCAGACTCCTCTCTGCCAGGGGACGGCGACTCCCCCCCCCCCCCTTGTGCCGGTATCGGTCGCTAAGTTCGCGCTATGATGCTGCTATTCTTTGGCCGTTTTTTGTTTAGTTTGTTTATTTATTATTTCTTACGTTTTTTCATGGGGCGAGTTGGCGCGGCTCTGTTTGAGTTTCCTCCTCCTTAGCTCCTCTTTCCGAGTAGCGCTTGGCTGTTCCAGAGGCCTCAGCTACAGCAGGAAGGGCTTGTTTACCATAGGCTGAAATCTCAGACTAAGCTTTGCTTTTCCCCCAGCGGCTGCGGGTTTGAATCCCAGAATGTCACGTCCCGATATTTCCCTTTGCGGGAACGCGTTCTGGCAGCTAGGGAGCTTTGCTTTTCCCCCAGCGGCTGCAGGTTTGAATCCCAGAACGTCAGGTCCCGATATTTCCCTCTGCAGGAACGCGTTCTGGCAAAACCCAGGCGGGAGATGCGTACGGCCCCAGGGGAGGGTGTCGGCCAAGAAAGCCGTGATCTCTCCGGAGCAGGGAGGGGGGAAACACGTGCCCTGCTCTAGAGAGTGTGAAATGATTCAGGTGGCTGTGCTCTAGAGAGAGTTAAATGATTCAGGTGGCTCTACTTTAGAGTGAATTGATTCAGGAGGCTGTGCTCTAGAGAGTGAAATGATTCAGGTGGCTGTGCTCTAGAGAGAGTTAAATAATTTATTTGGCTCTACTTTAGAGTGAATTGATTCAGGAGGCTGTGCTCTAGAGAGTGAAATGATTCAGGTGGCTGTGCTCTAGAGAGAGTTAAATGATTCAGGTGGCTCTACTTTAGAGTGAATTGATTCAGGAGGCTGTGCTCTAGGGAGTGAAATGATTCAGGTGGCTGTGCTCTAGAGAGAGTTAAATGATTCAGGTGGCTCTACTTTAGAGTGAATTGATTCAGGAGGCTGTGCTCTAGAGAGTGAAATGATTCAGGTGGCTGTGCTCTAGAGAGAGTTAAATGATTCAGGTAGCTCTACTTTAGAGTGAATTGATTCAGGAGGCTGTGCTCTAGAGAGTGAAATGATTCAGGTGGCTGTGCTCTAGAGAGAGTTAAATGATTCAGGTGGCTGTGCTCTAGAGTGAATTGATTCAGGTGGCTGTGCTCTAGAGTGAATTGATTCGGGTGGCTGTGCTCTAGAGTGAATTAATTCAGGAGGCTGTGCTCTAGAGTGAATTGATTCAGGGGGCTCTACTTTAGAGTTAAGTGATTCAGGTGGCTCTGCTCTAGAGTGTTAAAGGATTCAGGTGGTTTGTGTATAAAAAAGGCCACATGACGCAGAGCACACAGAGACCTTCCTGTTTGTTGTTATTGTGAACCCACAGTTCTCCTCTGCTCTGTGTGTTATTATTAGAGACTGTTCACTGAGAGCGGGGGGGGGGATAGCTTTTCTTCTGTTTTTATTCTTCATTTTTGTGGCTGGGCAGGTCAGTTCGCAGGAGGCTTTATCTGCCCGCGGACCGGGGGCGGTGACGGCGGCGTTTGCCGGCAGTGTGGGAGAGCCTGGGGCCACGCGGCGCACAGATTTTATTGGCGGTGTGACAGAAATGGCGGCGGCGGTGGCGGGGGCGGCGGCTCTGGTCTGACAGCGCTTCACCTGTCCGGTTCCTGTTTGTTCCTGCCTGTTTGATCTGAGGTGTAAACAGATGACTGTGCTCTCAGGTCTGAGCGCACCGTGCGGGTCGCTGTTATGAAGGACGGAGTGTAGCACAGTGGGTAGGGAACTAGACTTGTAACCGAAAGGTTGCAGGTTCGATTCCCGGGTAGCACACTGCCGTTGTACCCTTGAGCAAGGTACTTAACCGAAAATTGCTTCAGTATATATCCAGCTGTATAAATGGATACAATGTAAAATGCTATGTAAAAGTTGTGTAAGTCGCTCTGGATAAGAGCGTCTGCTAAATGCCTATAATGTAATGTAATGTAATATGAAGCTGCTGAATTACTCAGAAAGGAGTTGGCCTTGCTGTCGCCACCTTGCATAGGCCCAGGTGTGGTCTGGTGCGTCAATTCATATCCCGATATAGGGGATCATGATACAGTACATATCCCAATATGGAGGTCTTGATACAGTACATATCCCAATATGGAGGTCATGATACAGTACATATCCCGATATGGGGGATCATGATACAGTACATATCCCAATATGGAGGTCATGATACAGTACATATCCCGATATAGGGGTAATGATACAGTACATATCCCGATATGGGGGATCATGATACAGTACATATCTCGATATAGGGGTAATGATACAGTACATATCCCGATATGGGGGATCATGATACAGTACATATCCCGATATAGGGGTAATGATACAGTACATATCCCGATATAGGGGTAATGATACAGTACATATCCCGATATGGGGGATCATGATACAGTACATATCCCGATATAGGGGTAATGATACAGTACATATCCCAATATGGAGGTCTTGATACAGTACATATCCCAATATGGAGGTCATGATACAGTACATATCCCGATATAGGGGTAATGATACAGTACATATCCCAATATGGAGGTCATGATACAGTACATATCCCGATATGGGGGATCATGATACAGTACATATCCCGATATAGGGGTAATGATACAGTACATATCCCAATATGGAGGTCATGATACAGTACATATCCCCGAATGGAGGTCAGAGTACAGACACGCATCCTGATATGGGGGTCATGATACAGTAGATATCCTGATATTGGGGGGGGGGGGCTGTTACAATGCATGTCTCAATATGGGCTTAAAATGCATTGTATATCCCAATATGGGGTCCCATATAGTATGGTATCCCGATATAAAGGTCCCAGTACACATGGGGGTATGAATTTAGAAAATGCTTTTACAACCAAATCAGATATCATTGAGGAATATAACACCGAGTCCAAAAATGGTTTATTTTGAACAGTAGAAGTAACTTAAAAAGCAACAAAAATACACAAACGCCTTTGTCTAATGAGCTCCACCAAAATACATTATTAACAAAAACAAAAAAAACGGTTATGAATGCTCAGGTTTAGTTTTCTACCTTTAATATTTTTCACCTTATTGATTATACAAATATGTGTGTTTCATGGAAGTGAATTTTAAAAGTATGAACGTATCAATACGACAGTCATTGTATCGATACACAAATCACGGAGAGGGCATCTGCGATATATTTCCGTATCGATATTTCGACCACAGGCCTAACCCAACACGTGCCTTTGGTTACAGCATGAAATGCATTCTGGGTTTTTTTTAAAGATGAACCTGGATGAGCTGGGACAGCAGTCGTCTGAAACCATCGTTTGTTTGCGCTTTCGTTTCTGTGTGCTTTGCTGGGGCGAGTGTGACACGCCGTCTGTGCTCCCCGGCCTTCCTCCACAGACAGATAGAGAGACAAACCTGAAAAAGAGAGAGAGAGAAAGGGGGGGGGGGGGAAAGAGACTCTCACATTCTTATTTCTTCTGTTCATACAGACACAGACATGTGCACACACATACAAAATACACACACACAGACACAGACATATGCACACACATACAAAATACACACACAGACACACAGACATGTGCACACACATACAAAATACACACACAGACACACAGACATATGCACACACATTCAAAATACACACACAGACACACAGACATGTGCACACACGTACAAAATACCCACACAGACACACACAGACATATGCACACACATACAAAATACCCACACAGACACACAGAGACATATGCGCACACATGCAAAATACCCACACAGACACACAGAGACATATGCACACGCACACTGTACAGAATATCCACACACTGACACATGCACACACTTACAAAACGCGCACACTCACGCAGGCAAAGACACGCATGCACGCACACACGCACAGACTAGTACACAGACATACGCACATACACAGACACAAACACACACGCACACACGTACACACGCAGAGACGCACGTACAAACACAGCGTCAGTAAGCTGTATAATTTTGGCATGTCATCGAGGTTGCCCAAGTCCTGACACCATGAAAAACACGTTCATTTCCCGCTAGTAGACTTTCCAGCAGCGTTCTCAGAAGGATTGCGTCTTCCAGGGCAATGTCGTAAACTTGAGAAGATGGGGAGATAACTCTTTTCCTTTTTTTGGAGTTTGTGCGCGGCGAGCTTGGAGAGAGAGAGTGTTTGCAGAACCGAAGGCCTTTTTTCCGGCGTCTCTGCGAGGTTTCTGGTAAATGACATGGCCGGCCTTTGGCTGAATGCCTGGCAGCATCACATGACACACCGGCCGCCAGTTTTTTCCTATGCCTGCGTGTGTGTGCGTGTGTGTGTGTGTGTGTGTAGGTGTGTATGTATATGAGGGTGTGTGCGCGCGCGTGTGTGGGTGGGTGTATGTGCGTGTGTGTGTTTGTCTGTACGTTCCATTTTATGACTATGATGGAGTGTGTGTGTGTGTATGAGGGTGAGTGTGTGTGTGTATGAGGGTGTGTGTACGTGTATGGGTGGGTGTATGCGTGTGTATGTGTGTGTATGTTTGTCTGTACCTTCCATTTTATGACTATGAGAGTGTGTGTGGGTGTGTGTGTGTGTGTTTGCGCTCGTGTGTGTTTGTACCTTCCCTTTTATGACTATGAGGGTGTATGCAGGTGTGTTTGTGTGTGCACATGTGTTTGTGTGTATGTTCCTTTTTATTTATATGAGTGGGTATGTGTGTTTGTGTTTATACATTGGAGATGAGTGTGTGTGTTTGTGTAGGTTCCCTGTTATGAGTATGAGTGTGTGTGTGCGTATGGGTGAGTGAGCATGTATGTGTGTGTTTGCATGTCTTTGTTTGTACACGCATGTGTGCCTGCGTGCGTGTGTGCGTAATGTGTGGTATGTGTGTGTGTGTATGTGTGTGGTATATGTGTGTGCGTGTGTCGTGTGTGTGTGTATGTGTGTGGTATGTGTGGGAGTATGTGTGTATGTGTGCATGGGTGTGTGTATGTGTGTGTGTGTATGTGTGGTATGGGTGTGTGTGTGTGTGGGCGGGCGGGCACGTGTGTGTATGTGTGTGTGTGGTATGTGTGGTATGTGTGCATGTGTGCGTGTGTGTACATGCACGTGCTTCTTGTAATTCATCGGGTTTAAGTGGGAAGTGAGAGCTGTCCTCACCTCCTCACCCCTGAACAAGCCCAGGGTGGCGAAGCAGGGCTGCTGGAGGGTGTCCATGAACACAAGCCTCATTGTCTCCGCCGCCTCCATAAGGAGGTCCTTTTTTCTCATTTAGTGTGTTTATAGAGGTCTGAGGCTGCAGAGGCGCATGCAGGGGTGTGTGTGTCCTTTATTCCTCCCGGTGTTTCCACGCTGGTGAGAAACGGATATATATATAATCATGAAACACTGGATTTATGAGAAGGGCATTAAAAGCTATCATGTGATCTTTCCCTTTAGTTGTTCGTTTTATTTGCGCCATGTGAATCTGACCCAAAGGCGGTTTGAAGTTGTCTGCATTTCTGTTTTGTTAACCTCTTGGTGGCTTTTGATAGTTTGGCCTCAGCACGCCGAAGTTATGTTACTGGTAACCACTCCCACATGTGTTTGGGCACTTAGCAAGAAAGACGAGGAGTGACTGTAAAGTGGCAATGTTACGCGAATAACCCCGCCGATAGTTTAAGGGGACGACCTTTCGGTCTGAATCCATTGATCGTGATCCCTCCCTGTGAAAGACAGATTGCATGTCTCCCGCGTGACTCCTGACTGCGGTCAGCTTCACACCGAGGCCTAGCCTAGCTCGTCAGGGTCATGACCTTATGGTGTGTTAGCTGGGTGCTAGCCTCGCTCGTCAGGCTCATGACCTTATGGTGTGTTAGCTGGGTGCTAGCCTTGCTCGTCAGGGTCATGACCTTATGGTGTGTTAGCTGGGTGCTGGCCTAGCTCGTCAGGGTCATGAACTTACGGTGTGTTAGCTGGGTGCTGTCCTTGCTCGTCAGGCTCATGACCTTATGGTGTGTTAGCTGGGTGCTAGCCTCGTTCGTCAGGCTCATGACTGGGTGCTAGCCTCGCTCGTCAGGCTCATGACCTTATGGTGTGTTAGCTGGGTGCTAGCCTCGTTCGTCAGGCTCATGACTGGGTGCTAGCCTCGCTCGTCAGGCTCATGACCTTATGGTGCGTTAGCTGGGTGCTAGCCTTGCTCGTCAGGCTCATGACCTTATGGTGTGTTAGCTGGGTGCTAGCCTCGCTCGTCAGGCTCATGACTGGGTGCTAGCCTCATTCGTCAGGCTCATGACTGGGTGCTAGCCTCGCTCATCAGGCTCATGACCTTATGGTGTGTTAGCTGGGTGCTAGCCTCGCTCGTCAGGCTCATGACTGGGTGCTAGCCTCGCTCGTCAGGCTCATGACTGGGTGCTAGCCTCGCTCGTCAGGCTCATGACCTTATGGTGTGTTAGCTGGGTGCTAGCCTCGCTCGTCAGGCTCATGACTGGGTGCTAGCCTCACTCGTCAGGCTCATGACTGGGTGCTAGCCTCACTTGTCAGGCTCATGACTGGGTGCTAGCCTCACTCTTCAGGCTCATGACCTTATGGTGTGTTAGCTAGGTGCTAGTCTCGCTCGTCAGGCTCATGACCTTATGGTGCGTTAGCTGGGTTCTAGCCTCGCTCGTCAGGCTCATGACCTTATGGTGTGTTAGCTGGGTGCTGGCCTCGCTCGTCAGGCTCATGAGTGGGTGCTAGCCTCACTCGTCAGGCTCATGACCTTATGGTGTGTTAGCTAGGTGCTAGTCTCACTCGTCAGGCTCATGACCTTATGGTGCGTTAGCTGGGTGCTAGCCTCGCTCGTCAGGCTCATGACCTTATGGTGTGTTAGCTGGGTGCTAGCCTAGCTCATCAGGCTGAAGACCTTATGGTGCGTTAGCTGGGTGCTAGCCTAGCTCATCAGGCTGAAGACCTTATGGTGCTACAAGCCTGACCGCACTGAAAGTGATGTGAAAGTCTTCCCGACTTCAAATAATGTTCTTTGTTTATGAACCAGTTGTGAGTCGCTTCTTCTGAGGAATCATGATCTTGTTTAAGTGTGCCTCCTAATGGAGTTTGGTGTTTTGCGGTAGTTCAGCAGTATGACATACCACAAGGTAAATTTGCAGGGCCAATCAGATTGCTATAAACTTATTCTTCTTCTCTTGCCTGTCTTGCCACAACTGAGTACCTTTGATCTGATCTGATGCCAGTATATGTAATGGTGACCTAAGAAATGGTGCTGATAGCCTAACTAGGTAACTCATTAATTCACTGACAGGTAGTTAGTTAGTCATGATTTTGAAAAAGATTGAAGTCATTACATTACATTGGATTACATTTGTTTGGCAGACGCTTTTATCCAAAGTGACGTACAATAAGTGCATACCAAAGGTAATTGGAACAACTACAAAACACAGGTCCGATAAGGTACAACACTCACTTTTTAACAGTTATTCATATCCATGATCACATTAAGTCCAGTTCACGCAGTGAACATTACTCTGTCTGATCTAACTTATGCTAAGTCAAACTAGGAGGCATGACAAGCTACAACATCAAGATAATGATACAATAAGTACAATAAGTGCTGGATGGAGGTACATGTAACATGAAAGTGGCACAGGAGGTACCATCTGTGCCATGAAAGAGGGGGATTTAAGTGACGAATATGATCCCAGATTGGGAGTGCCCCTGCAGAGTGGTGATGGTCAGTTATTCCGGATATCGTCTGAAGAGATGAGTCTTCAGACCATGTTAAATTAAGCGTACCAGTGAACCATAACCAGCCACACAGGTACCGTGAGAGTGTGTTAATGTCACAGGGCGGAGTGCTTTAACACAGTGGTATGGGTGAAATTTAAATAGGCCATGACATAGTCTCATGTTGACGCTGTTTAAGTTTCAGCCACTGATGTTCTGTGAAACCTCTGAACCATATTCTAAGATGCAATCATGGAAATGAGGAGGTTGAGATAATGCCATTGATTCATATCATTAGACATGTGAGATTGAAGTTTTGCTTTTACAGACTTTGTCTCATCCAACTCATTCTGGAGCAGTAAGAACAAGTGTCAAGTTTTATCACAGCCAGACATTTAGTCCGGAAATGCTAATGAAACAGAACAAAAATCTAGTTTCCTGCAGTAACTTCACTTTCCTGACTAACCTTTCAAACATCTAGCTCGCTAGTTAGCTAACAGTAGCTTACTACTAAAGTTAACTAAGCTATTGTAATGAATAAGTGAGAGCTACAGTAGCTAGCTAGTGGAAGTTGTTGACCTGACCAATAAAACTTTCGGAAAAAATGAGTGCATAGTGTGTGAATCATTTGGAGTAACACTGATAACTTGGTTATCTCAGTGACAGTTGATCATAAAAACTGCGTGTAAGAACGTGTCCTAGAACATTTCTACATTTCATCATTTTTTCCTCTCTGTTTTTGTTCATGGCTGTTTCCCTATGCAAGTCACATGAACAGAACTGCACATGCAATTTAGAAAAACAGCCAGCGTTCCTCATCCCTTGCACCTGGGATGTGCACAGAAACGAAGGTCTGCACGCGTGCCATGAGCGTGTGCAGACCCATTGTTTGTTCGTAGGAGCATTTCTCAGAACGAAAGAACGAGTAATTTGAGGACGGTTTTGTGAATGAGGCCCGGCGTCTCAATGGCGTGTGCCCCGGGTCCCCGTGTGGGCGTGCCCGCGGGGTCCCGAGGCGTGTCCTCAGTTTCCCTCCTGACCCCGCGGCGCTCCGCGTCTCCCTGCCAGGCCCGTTGACCGCGCGCCAGCCGCGTGGAAAAAGACCGGAATTCTCGAGCGGGCGGCGTTCCCGGCGTTCCCGGCTCTCCGCTGGGCCGCTGGCCCGCTGCTGCGGAACGCGCGCTCGCTACGGCAACCGTGCCAGGCCAATAAATCTCGTCATGTGTCGCGCGGCAACCACTCCCCCCCACCCCACCCAAAGCTACCCCTTGAGCTGGGCCCCATAGAGGGTTTTACGAGACATTTAAAGATGGGACGAGGGGGCCGGGGGGGGGGGACGGGGGGGGGCGGAATTGTACTCTAAAGTTTTGATACTGCTGGGATGTTGGGATTTTTAAAATGTTTCCCTGTTCATGTGATCGTGGGATGGCTGGAAAGGCATGTTTGAGATTGTTGTAAGCCTCTTTGCTGGAGACCCAATAAAGCTATTTTGGGAGGGAGTGGCATTAAATGTGTGACCTATCAGAGCCGTGCTGGAGTGCTGCATGCATCTCTGCTCTTACTTTAACCAAGCCTTCTCTCCTTCTTACTTTCTCTCTTAATCTATTTATGTATTTACCCCTCCCTCTCTATATGCTTTCTCTCTCTCTCTTTCATCCCTCCCTCCCTCCCTCTTGCTTTCTCACTCATTCTCATCTTTGCTCTTTGTCTTGCTGCCTCTGACACACTCTCCCTTCCCCTCTGTCTTTGCTCTCTCGCTCTTTCTCTGGCTCTCTCCCTCTCTCTCTGTCTCTCTCTCTTCCTATCTCTTCCTCTCTCTGTCTGCGTCTCTGCCTCTCACCCTCTCTCTCTCTCTGTCTCTCTTTCTTTCTCTCTCTCTCTCTCTCTGTCTGTCTCTCTGTTTCTCTCTCTCTCTCCCCCCTGCTCTCTCTCTCTCTCTGTCTGTCTCTCTGTTTCTCTCTCTCTCTTCCCCTCTCTCTCCCCCCTGCTCTCTCTCTCTCTCTCTCTCTCTCTCTGTTTCTCTCTCTCTTCCCTCTCTCCTCTCTCCCCCTGTCTCTCTCTCTTCTTCTTCTTCTTCTCCCTCTCTCTCCCCTCTCTCTCTCTCTCTCTCTCTCTCAGTCTTGCTGACTCATACAGGATCTGGGTGGGCCTGGCTTTAAAGGCTGTGACTAGCAGAGGAGCAGAGGAACACAGCAGCTTTCTTTTACTGGATTGAGTCAGGGAGAGTACCTTACAGTACAGATCAGTACTCCCCCCCCTGTAGCGCCTCTGCAGGGTGCACAGCCAAACCGCCACACCGCCGCTCCACCTCCGCACCGCACGCCGCGGGACGTGGTCTGCCTCCCCGTCACCGCCTAATGGGCCCGGGGGGTCAGGATTTAGCGGTCGGTGCCGTGCCGAAAAAAAAAAGGGGCCGCCCCACCACGCCTCGCCCCGCCCCAACTGGGCACCGCGCCACACCGCGCAGGCCAGGTCACGGTGCAGCAGAGAGGGGGCGGAACCGTTTTTAATTCCGGAGCGGTCCTCTTCGTCCTCAATCGGCAGGAAAAAAAAATCTGAGAAAGAACAGAGAGGTTCTCACACGCACATAGAGTTCAGATCTGGGGCAAATCCCTGCTCCCCGTGGGTGTTTCGGTCCAACTGAGATATCAAAACAATGTTCAGCCAGTTTCAACATTGCTGGATGATGCTCTATAGTGTGACATCACAAGGCTTCCAATGTTCCACACAGTGTGACATCACAAGGCTTCCAAAATTCCACGCACTGTGACATCACAAGGCCTTCTAAAGTTCCACACAGTGTGAGATCACAAGGCTTCCAAAGTTCCACGCACTGTGACATCACAAGGCTTCCAAAGTTCCACGCACTGTGACATCACAAGGCTTCCAAAGTTCCACGCACTGTGACATCACTAGGCTTCCAAAGTTCAACACAGCGTGACATCATAATGCGTCCAAAGTTCCACATGGCGAGACATCACAAGGCTGGATACACAGGAAACAGGAGGGGGTCATACAACGGACACCTCCCCACCCCCCTGACTGCTTTCCTCCTTTGGGGAAACGATCACCCCTTTTCTTGGAAACTTAAACCAACAGGAAAAAGAAGTTTGTTGAAAGCTTCATCCATTTTAGAATGTAGGGCAGTGACTGGATGCAGGTTTACTTCAAGTATAGTTTTGGCTTCAGTTTGTTGTTCCGATTAATACTCAAAAAACGGGTACTATTTATGTTTCTGACCCTGAAAGCATAAATTATTAAGACCATACGTAAGTGCTAAAACACCGTTTTAACTGTTTCTGGGTGTAGATTCAGAGATCGTCCCTTTTTCGCGTTGGTCGCAGTATGGGAAGTGCTGAGCTAGCAGCGCTACGGCGTCCTCAGACGGCGTCCCGGGTCGCCCTCCCGGGCCCCGCCGCCGCGCCGCCGCGTCCCCGGCTCTCCCACCGGGGACCGCTGCGAGCCGGCGGATCCCTCGTCCTGATTGGCGGGGCGGTTGCCAGGGAACTGCGCGGGTTCCGACGTGGACGGAATCCGTTGTGTCTCCAGTCCTGCACATGAGCACAACTGCAGTATTTGAATATTTATAAAGGCAGATTGTTCGTGTTTGCGAGCTAATGTTTAGCGCATGTAAAAAAAAAAAGAAAAAGTTGGGAGAGAGGCATGCACGTAGCGGGCTGTTCGTAGCGCTGGTGTCGTTGCGCGGTGAACGCTCTGGGTCTTTGGCAGAAGTCTGTCTGTGCTCAGTGTTTTTCATGTTTAACGAAAAGGGAAATAAAAACAAATGTTCCACATCCTGATTTGGGAAGCCAGGTGAGCTTTTTACCTGGATGCCTTTTTTTTTTGGCGGTTTACCGGCATTGAGCCAGATTTTCCTGAACAACATTTTGACACCAAGGTCCTCGTTCACTTTTAGCAGACTGAATGAGACAAAGAACTTACAGGGGTCCCGTACTTGCATGACAAATACAAACACACGCTTGCATGCGTGCACACACACACACACACACACACACACACACACACACACACACACACACACATACATACACACGCACACACACACACACACAGATACACACACTCACTCACACACACACACACACACACACACACACATACATACACACTCGCACACACACACACACACACAGATACACACACTCACTCACACACACACTGCATGCACACTGCACACACAAACATGCCCACACCCTCACTCACGCCCACGTGTGCACACCCACACACACTCACACACGTGTGCACACTCACACACACACACACGCACACACACACACATGCATGTATACACACGCACAGTCACTCAATCACTCACTCACACACACTCACACACACATGCATTTACACGCGCACACACTCACTCACACACGCACACACAAACACACTCACACAAGCATGCATGCACATACACACTCACACACACACTCACACACACACACACACACACACGCATGTACACACTCACACACACACACACACACTCACACACATATGCATGTACACACACACACACTCACACACACACACACACATATGCATGTACACACACTCACACACACACACACACACACACACACACACACACACACACATATGCATGTCACACACTCACACACGCACACACATACACACACACACACACACGCAAACACATGCACACACACACATACACACACACACTCACACACACACACACACATATCATTTACACACACTCACACACACACACACATATATTTACACACACACACACACACACACACATACACACAACACACACATATATTTACACACACACACACACACACATGCATGTACAACACTCACACACACACACTCACACACACACACATATGCATGTACACACACACACACCCCTCACACATCACACACACACACACACATGCATGTACACACACACACACACTCACACACACACACACACACTCACACACACACACATATGCATGTACACACTCACACACACACACACACACACACACACACACACTCTTGCTCAGGCTGTTTCTCCTGCATGTTCACTCTCCATAGATGCGCCAGCGTCTATATTTAGTGCCGTGTCCGCGGCGTCGATCCGCTCTTCCTCTCTCTCTCCGGCTCCTCGTATTCCTCGCCCCGGCTACTCGCTCGCTGGCACGTACATGCGTGTCTGCAGACTCTTTACCCACAATGCCCGGCTCTGGCGGGGACTGCATTGCAGCGGTGTGCATTAATTGGCTGCAAGACAAGAGCCTCCGGAAAGCAAAAATGAGGAGGGGGAGGGAGGGAGGGAGGGGGAGGGAGTGGAGGGAGGAGGGAGGGCTGTCCTCAGGGTACCCTGCTCATGCCAGCGCTGCCAGGGAATCCGCAGTTCAGGGACGACCTGTGCGGTCGAGACAGGACCGTGGTCGTCCGGACAACCGGGAAATTTAGGAAACAACACCGAAACCATGCCTGGTGCAAGTTTTTTTTTTTAAGATCGGTCCGGTTGCCGTTTGTCACGTGGAGATCTCTCGCGATGCGGCTGCTTTCCTCTTTATCGTGTGCATTTTGTGGTTGAACAGAAGTGCGGAAAACATGAAAGCGTCGATACGCAGAATCAGAAACCCAAGAGCAATAAAAAAAAGAAAGAAAGCTTTTCGATTGGATGTTGTGAGCGGTGGTGAAATAACTTGATTGGTTCCTTCAGCTGTAATAACAGCGGTGTTCCTCCAGCTGACCGTCTCGTGTCCAGCTTTTGTTGTTTCCGTGGCGAGGGGGTTGACGCGGGCCTTCCTGTTCCCCGTCCCAGTGCGTGTTAGCCCAGCCGGGGAGAGCT
This sequence comes from Anguilla rostrata, assembly GCF_018555375.3. Lineage (NCBI taxonomy): Eukaryota > Metazoa > Chordata > Actinopteri > Anguilliformes > Anguillidae > Anguilla > Anguilla rostrata. Next base: position 37,500,173 of record NC_057946.1, on the reverse strand, counting down.
CTCCCCCAAAATGCAGGCTTAGCCACAGCCGCATCCAATCACAGCCGACGCCGACCAAGCAAATTCAGGCTCTCTTTTACATGCAAAACAAAGGGGGCAGTGCTGAAAGGGCGAGCTCTGGGGCCTTAAATTAAAATCGAGCCGTACTCCTGCCTGGCACTGACTAACATCACTCATACATACACACACACACACACACACACACACACACACACACACACACACACACACACACACACATCACACACACACAACAACACACACACAACATACACCACACCACACACACACACCACACACACACACACACACACACACAACACACACACCAACACACACCTACAACACACACACACACACACACACATACACACACACACACACACTCTACACACACACACACACACACACACATACACACACACACCACACACACACACATACACACACACTACATACACACACACACTCACACACACACCACACACACACACATCACACACACACACACACACACACACACTCACTCACACACACACACACACACACACACACACACACACACACACACACACATCACTACACACACACACACACACATCACACACACACACACACACACACACACACACACACACACACACACACACACCACACACACCACATCACACACACCACACACACACACACACACACATCACATCACACACACACACACACACACACCAACACGTCCAACACACACCAGCACACACACACACACACAGCACACACACACACACACACACACTCACACACACAGTCTCAGCGTGTCGATAGTTCTGAGCTTGTTGCTTCAGTTTCTGAGACACTCGTCTGCCCTGTCCCTCACCTCTCCTTCTCAGTCACTGTCACTGAAGCTGTACCCTCCTCCTTTTCTCTCTCCCTTCCTCTCTTCTCTCTCTCTCTCTCTCCCTCTCTCCTCCTCTCATCCTCCCTACCTCTCTCTCTCTCTCTCTCCTTCTGTAATTTAGACAGCATTATTTGCCCTTTTTCTCTGGCTGAATGTCTTAATACAGCCGTGGGAGGACAGGGGAGAAGCTACCTGGGCTTTGAGCAGAGGGATTGGCTGCGTTATAAA